>NW_007737706.1:37016-50562 GCF_000696425.1 Galeopterus variegatus | reverse complement strand
ATGGCACCTGCCCTCATGGAACTGATTGTCTGGCTGGAAAGATTGAGATGATGTGGAGGCATGGTGGGTGATAGAAATATAGAGAAAACATTAAGGGAGCACTACGAAGAGACTTATCTCAGCCAGACAAGATCTTTTAGAGGAGATGTTTCAACTTTAAGGCACATGTGATTGCATGTATCTTATTTAGCCAATGTGGGTAGATTTTGCACATAGCATAAAATGGTCAAATGGTAATATTGCAGTTGTCTGTATTAGTGGAGGAGACTAACATGTTAAGCTAGAAAGTACCTGTGAAGCAATGATTTCTGCGTTTAGGGAGTTTTTTTTTTGCAGATTGGAAATAGGTTTCTATTCTTGCCAAAAGCCATGGAGGCTGTATGGCTCCTTCCATCACAAATTGTGCAATCTTCCTCCCAAGGAGATTACAGGCTCATGTGGTAGGGCAAAACTTCTGGTGATGAGTCCAAAATAGTTTAAGCAAGAAAAAAAAAAAAGAAAGAACGAACAAAATAGAAAAGAGAGATTTACTTTTTGTCTCACATAATGAAAATTTCAGAGGGTCTAGGATTCAGGCATAGCTGGATTTAAAGCTCGATATATGTAACAAGCACCCAGGTGTCTTAGTCGGCTCAGGCTGTCACAACACATCATAGTCTAGGTGGCTTACACAGCAGAAATTTATTTTCTCTCTGTTCTAAATGCTGGATAGTCCAAGATCAAGGTCTGGCAGGGTTTAGTTTCTGGTGATGTCTCCTTTCCTGGCATGCAGATGGTCACCTCTCATGGTGGGAAGAAAGAGGAGAAGTAAGGTCTTTGGTGTCTCTTCTTATAAAGGCACTAATCCCATCATGATGTCCCACTCTCACAACATCATCTAAACCTAATTATTTTCCAAAGGCCCCATCTCCAATACTATCACACTGGGGGTTAATGCTTCAATATATGAATTTGGGGACACGATTTAGTTCATAGCTCAGGTTCTGTCCATAGCTTGGCCCCAACCCACTTAATTCTTAGGTCTTGACTCCTGGGGAGTCAAGGTTGCTGCTAGCAGCTCTAGACTTACACCCTCTGAATTCAAGTCCAGCAGAAAGGTGTGATGGTTTCCCTCACAGTAGATGCAAGTCTCCCCAGATCACATCTTTCTGAATCTGATTGGACCAAATGCACATCCCTGAGCCAATTGCTGTGGACAGGGGAATGCAATATTCAGATTGGACAGGGTGGAGTCATGTGTCCAGCCCAGAGCCAGGAGAGGAGTTAGATGCACCTGAATCCAAAGAATTGAAGGTAGAGAAAAGGGTGGTGGTTCCCCTGAGGAAAATGTGGTACTATTCCCTGAGGATGCTGGACAGCAGACCCAATCCATGTTCACTACAATAATGAAAACCAACCAATAATAGTCTTCACACTTCTCATTGTATTGAATAGAAAAGGATTTTCAGAGAATCAAAAGGGGAGTAGTTGACAGAATGGCTCATAGATGAAATAAAGCTTGGACTTAAATAAAGTGAAAGAATTTTCTGGGAGGATGAGGGCAGTTTGGATGAGTTGCTGCATTTTCTGGTTTTGGAAACCACAATTTAGCTGTGTGACTTTGGGCTGGTTCCTACAGCTCTCCAAGCCTCAGCTTCCTCATATGTAAAATGTGTGTAATTAGTGCTGTTTCATCATGTCATTGTGAGGATTAAGTGATTTCATGCCTGTGACATGGTGAGCACATGACGGTTGTTAGCCATTACTAATATTACAAGGTAGGGGGAGTAATTTAAGGAGAAGATCTAAAAGTATATTGCTTTCCTAATTCTCAGAAAAGTATCTGGCACTCAATAAATATTTGTTGAGTGGATAAATGAATGGTTGTGCAAAGGGAACACAGGCTCAAAATATCACCGTATGTTCTGGTCTTGCATTGTCATGTTGGTGGGTTAGTCCATTTCTGTTGCTTATAAGAGAAATACCTGAAACTGGATAATTTATTAAAAACAGTATTTATTGCTTATAGTTTTGGAGGCTGGGAAGTCCAAAGTCCAGGGAAAACATCTGGTGAGGTTCTTCTTGTTCTTGGTGGTGATGATGCAGGGTCTCACATGGCTTCTGCAGAGAGAACCAACCTCCTCACTTGCTCTTCTTTTAAAGCCATGAGAACCACACCCGTGATCACCATTAAACTACTAAGTTATTACTCAGTGAATGGATCGATCCATTTACTAGGCATAGTCCTCACAATCCAAACACCTCTTCAAGGTCCTGCTTTTCAATTACCATAATAGGATTTCCCACTCTCCTAATACTGTCACAGTGGAGATAAAGTTTTGGGGGGGCATTCAATCCACAGCAGTTGGCATAATTGAATTCAGAAGGGAGCCCCACTTTCTTTAAGTGCAGCCTTTGTGAAAAAAATGTTTGAGTGCATGCTGTTAACTGCACTGCATTTTCTGATGCAGGTGTTTGCTATTCCCAGTGCTTTGGGGCTGCATTCTCTCTTTCTATGTTGGGGTACACAAGACCTAGATATGTGGGTAGATGGGAGTAATGTTGCCTGGATACAAAAAACTTTCCATTATGGGTATTTTGGGACCTGATTACCTTCCAAAAGTGATAGCCAGAATTAGAAATGTCCAGGTAGTCATTTTCCTAAGTGAAAACTAGGCAAAATAATTTGTGTTTCAAAGTGATTGAGTAACAGGGGTATCCTGCTCTCCTAATGTATTTCTGTGTTTTGAGATCTTTCTAAACAAGAAGTGTTGGCATTTCAAAAGCCATCAGACAGGAGCTGGTAGAGAGGCAGGGGCAGAAGTGGTAGAGAATTGGGTCATAATGCCCTCTCTCCTGCCATAATGTACAGGACATGTGCTGGGACTCTCATGTGTGTGTTTGTCATGGCCACGTGTCTGAGACAGGCCCTTGGCTCAGCTTGTAGCCCAGGATTTTCAGGTTCAAGTTCCAGGGCCAGGCAACTAAATACAACATGGCTATCCTGTGTCCAACCTTTGGCAGGAATGAATTAGTGGGCCTAGGCAGAGTTGGGCACACCCCCCAAATGTGTATTTATGAAGCTGTAATTGACATTAAATGAGAGTGCCCAATCTTTGGCTGACATGCAACAGGCACTCAATACATGCTGGTTTTCATTTCATTAAAGATATGTTCTGTTGCAGGTAACAGAAAATGACTGTACTGTAACAAATGAGAGTTTATTTTTCACACATTGTGATCTCTGGAGGTAGATGGTGGCTGTGGTGGTGCACAGGATAAGCAGTTTTAGGGTCACTGTCTCTGCATCTCTCTTGGCATTTCTTTCATGCACATCACCTGATGGCCACAAGATGATGGCAGCTCCAGATGTCACATCTATGACAGGAAGAAGACAGAAGCACAAAGGGCTATACCAGTGGGATTTGTCCCCCTTTATGAAGGAAGACAAATTATTTTTCACAACTATTTCTCTATCTCACATACAACTATAATTATGCCTCACTGGCTAGAATTGGGTCACATGATCTACCTTAGCTGCAAGAGAGGCTAGGAAATCTGATAAAGAATTGAATGATTGGTCATCCTAAGTATACTGTCTCCCCAACTGCTTCCCCAGAAAGATGTCACAGATTGATTTCTCCAGAAGCAGATGCTGAGCTGGAGTTGGGTGTGTAGGATATTTATTAGGGATCAATAGCTATGGAAGGGAAGGGGTGAGAGAAGAATTGGGCAGAGGAAGAAGTTGAATTGGGAAGCAGAACTGACAAGCCCTCAGCCAACCCTGGGCAGCTCTGGAGCATATATGGTCCATCAAAGTTGTCCTTGGTGGGCTGAAATGGCTGGGCCCTTACACCTCCTTCATGGTCAGTCACCAGATGTGGGCTGGGCAGGAAGGGTGAGCTCTCAGGCAAGATGGCATTCTGCAGCTGAGGCAAACCCTAAAGGAACTATAGCTGGAGGCTTCCTGCTGACAACAAGGGGAAGAAGTCCTTTGCTGAAGGGGTACCTGAGTTGTGCAGGTCCTTGTTCACCACAAAAGAAGAGGTGAATACATACCAACATAGAGATATGGCCAGCCAATATCGGTGGGGGGCATTTCCACTGTGTGCACCTTGGGAGCTGAGTTTTACAAAAGTTGTAGATACTGTGGAAGAGGGGGTGAGGGGATATTTTTGGTCCTGAAACCTCTCAGAGTGTCACATAAGTGCCTCCTACATGGGGATACTGATTGCACCACTTCCTGTGACTAAGGTACCAGGTCATGTCTGTGCTGGAGGCTCCTCTTATTTGGTGAACGGTTAGTTAGAACAAGCGGAGGCAGAGTTACTCACTGTCCAAGGACGAGTTGACAGCAGGAGCAGCAACTAGGAACGAAAAGACAACTCATCTATGAATGTTATGGAAAAGGTTGAGACACAGTTTATGACAATCTAAATCTAATTTAGGAGTTTCTAATATCTATTAATGACACTTCCATAGTGGCCAGTTACTGTGCTATGTAATAGAGGAGGGTTATTTTTGGCAGCTGGCTGGTATAGGGATCTGAACCCTTCACCTGGTATTACAAGGTGGCTCTCTAACCAACTGAGCTAACTAGCCAGCCATATTTTGGAATAGTTTTATATATACAGCAAAATATCAAAAATAGTACAGAGAATCCCCTTATACCGCTCATCCTATTTTCTGCATTGTTAACACCTTATATCAGCATGGTTCCTTTTTCAAAACTAAGAAACCAACACTGGTACATTGCTGTTCTCTAAACTCCAGACTTTGTTTTGATTTCACCAGTTTCCCAGTAATGTCTGTTTCTGTTCCAGGATCCAACCTAAGATGCCACATTGCATTAAGTTGTCCCGTCTTCTTAGTCTCCTCCAGTCTGTGCCAGTTTCAGTTTCTCTTGCTTTTCATGACTTTGACAGTTGTGTGGAGTACTGGTTAGGCATTTTGTAGAAAAATTCCTCAGTGTTGGTGTGTATGATGTTTCTCTTATGATTAGACCAGGATTGTGGGTTTATGGAAAGAATAGCACAAAAGTGGGTGCTTTCTTATCACATCATGTTGGAGTATATGATACCCACATAAGGTCACTGTGGTGATAGCCTTGATCACTTACGTAAAGTGGTGTCATGTAACTGAGTTTTGATTACCCAAGTTTGGCCCTAGGGGTCTTAACACTTTTATATAGGGTTTTTCTGGGTCTTAAATTCTTGCTCTTACTCATGAAAGAGATATGGGGAAGTGACACATAAGGACCTCAGCTGTAATACTGAGGGGAGGACATACCCTGCAGAGGACTCTGACAGTCCTCCTCCTGTCCCTTTCCATGTTCTCCATCTCACCGTTTCCCTACCAGACCCAACTTTGCAAAGTGCTAAAATACCTACCCTGCCATAATAATATCAGTAACCACTGTTGAACATTCCAGTGTGCCAGGCACTTTGTTTACATTGTTTCTAATCTCCACAACTACTGGCCAGATACATGTTATTAAACCATTTTGCAGATTAAGAGACAGAGAGGTGAAGTGAATGTCCCAAGATCACACAGTAAGTAGAAAAGAAGAGATTTGAACCCACATCTGTTTGATGCCAAAGCCTGTGCTCTTTCTATCTCTGTTGCTCATGGGCGGTCTCACATGATGGGAAGTGTGTAGCAGGAATAATGGATATAATATTAGCACATCAACCTCTAGCAACCCTACAGGTAGTTATGAGAGGCACAAGGAACTCTAGGGGACTTGTAAACTACAATTACTCAGAAAAATGGACACTTTTTTTCCCTATTAAGAGGAGAGATAAAAGAATGAAATGAGGTGGGTTTTTTTTTTTTGTATCATTATGCCATGGCAAGAAATATACAACCATCACACTTATTATCTCTATAGGAAAGATATGGGAAAGGACAGGGGCTAAAAATAATGTGTCTAGCACATAGTGGGAGGTACTCGGTAAATGTATATATATTTCTTTGAATGGAGAATAGTACACACAGCCATTGTTTTTAGAACATATTCTTTTTTGCTTGGGATGTGACAAAAGCAAACTCTGTTCAGAACATTGCAAATGATTTCTGGGTGTGTGCTTGTTATCTTTCTCTGCATTTGTGCTTCACGACCCTTAGTCACCCGAGGCTGTCTGTCTGCTCCACTCTAGCTGCTGCACTACTCTATGGTCCTTTTATGCCCCCAAATGCGAACCCATCTCTTCTTCTTCAGTTCCCAAGACACCAGTAACAGAAATTTTTGTGTGTGACCATCTTTATCAAAGGTGTGGGGAAGGCAGAGGGGGATTATATAACTCAGAACAGGAATACAGTTCCTTGGCAATTCCCCCTGTTGGGAATTTCTAATTATAGAGGATTTCTTATTTGTCATCTCTCTCCTTAGACCTTGGTTTGTCAGCATCTTGCTGGATCTGGTCTTTCCTTGAGTTCTAAATTCAAAATATACTATAAAGCTATAGTAATCAAAACAGCATGGGACTGGCATTAAAACAGACAAATTGACCAGTGGACTAGAATAGAGAGCCCCTAAACAGACCCGCACACATATAGCCAGCTGATTTTCAACAAAGGTGCCCAAATATACAATGGGTAAAGGACAGTCACTTCAACAAATGGTGCTGGGAAAATTGGATATCCAAATGCACAAGATTGAAACCAGACCCCTATCTCTCATCATACACAAAAATCAACACAAAATTAATCAAAGACCTAAATTTAAGACCTGAAACTATGTAACTCCAAGAAGAAAACATAGGAGAAATGCTACAGGAAATGGGGGTGGGCAGTGCTTTTTTGAGTGAGACTACAAAGGCACAGGCAACTAAAGCAAAAATACACACATGGGACTATATCAAAATGAAAAGCTTCTGCACAGCAAGGGACACTATCTTCAAAGTGAACAGTCAACCTACAGAGTGGGAGAAAGTGTTTGCAAACTATACATTAGACAAAGGACTAATATCCAGAATATATAAGGAACTTAAACAACTCAACAGTAAAAAACCAAAAAGTGGGCAAAGGACCTGAACAGACATTTCTCAAAAGAAGACATACAAATGGTCAACAGGCACATGAAAAAATGCTCAACCTCACCAATCATCAGAGAAATGCAAATTAAAACCAAAATGAGATATCATCTCACTCCAGTTAGAATGGCTACTATCAATAAGAGAAAAAAATAACAAATGCTGGCAAAGACGTGGAGGAAAAGGAACTCTCCTACATTGCCGATGAGAGTGTAAATTGGTACAGCCACTATGGAAAACAGTATGAAGTTTCCTCAGAGAACTAACAATAGATACATGCTACAAACCAACTATCCCACTACTGGGTATATATACTCAAAGGAAATGAAACCAATATATCAAAAAGACACCCACACTCCCATGTTCATAGCAGCACTGTTCACAATAGCCAAGAGACAGAATCAACCCAAATGTCCATCAATGGATGAATGGATAAAAAAACTGTGATACATATACACAATGGTATACTATTCAACTATAAAAAAATGATATCCTTTTATTTGCAGCAACATGGGTGAAACTGGAAACTATCATGTTAAGTGAAGTAAGTCAGGCACAAAAAGACAAATGCTGCGTAATATCACTTATATGTGGAATCTTTCTTTTTTAAAAGTGATTCTCATAGAAATAAAGAGTAGAATAAAGGTAACCAGAGGCTGAGGGCAGGGGAAGGAGGAAAAGTGGTGGACTGCTGGGTACAAAGCTATGCTATCTATCCTAAGTGAATCATTGTGCAGTATATGCATGCATTGAAACAACATACTGTGCCCCACAAGTATGTACAAATAGATGTAAAATACTGAAAAAGAAATAATTTCACAAAGCTACAAACCATTCCAGTTCTATGAAACAAAACAAAACAAAACCCAACTATAAACGATACTGTTTAAAATTCACTGTAAAAATTGTGAGAACTTCAAAACAACAAAACCACAGATCTCTTTGTCTTAATCTTTGAATTTCAAAGAGCTCTTAGACATAGAGAATGAATTATTTTGTTTTCTGAACACTTCAGTGGGAGGAACAGGTCAAGGTATTTTTCTGTGTTTTTTTTAAAAGAGAATTTTTCTTTGCACTCTGCCTTTTTAAAAATCCAGGGTAAAAACCAATTTGCTTCTCTGAGTCCATTTTATTATGGCTGATTCACAAATTGTAGCAAACTGAGTTAAATGATAAAAGGCAGGAATTTCCTGTGTAGAAGACAAAATGATCCATGTTGTTCCAAGTTCTAGATGCCACCAAGTCTGGCTGAAGGACCAAGTATAATGAGTAGGAAAAAACTCTACTCTGTTTAGACATAGTCTCTCTATATATTCTGGTTTTAAAAAAATCAATTTTAGCACTTTACAGGTGTACTTTTCTTATCAATCACAGAATTGGGTGCCCTCAGCTTTCCTCAACTCCCCTTGTTTCCTTGTCCTGGTTAGCATTCGGGTCCTCTGTTTTGAGTGTCGATCTTCTGGGGCGTTACTTTGGTGGTGTTATGGTGGTGGGCAGGGGTCTGCACCATTGGGTTGTCTCACACCAGGGCTGGGATGGTGTGGACCAGCCTTCACTGTTCATTCAAATCACCCAGATGCAGCTCAGTAGGTCTGCACGATGCTAATGCTGCTGGTCTATAGACTGTACTTTGAATAGCAAGGAAAGAAATCTAGCCTATTTTAGACTGTGGTTCAGGAGCAGTGATATGAGGAGCAAGCCCCGTGTGGAACTCACTCTGAAGCTGGTGAGGGAGGAGAATCTACTCAAAAATAGTGGTGGTGCTCGTTCCCACTCCTTCTACTGTGTGACCAGTGGTGGTAGCTAACAGTTCCACACTGGAGCCATCTATAAGGGTCATTGGGGGCATTTTTTATGTTGTATGTATAGCATCCAAGCCCAATATTCTGACCTTCCCAAAAAGTCTGGGAGCCACCTGTTATCCTTTAATAAATTCTTTTTCTATTTAAATTAGCCAGAGTGGGTTTTGTTATTTACAAGAATCTGACCCATTCCTACATTCCAATTTTGGTCAATAGGTAAAATTGGCTACCTAGGGAGCTGGGTGTTAAAGAGTCTCAAGACTTCATCAACTCAAAGAAAGAGTGCTGGATTGATTAGTAATGCCTGCATTGATACAGGACTAGGGGATAGAAGCATGCACTTAATGCTTTGCCCTCCCTGTATCATGGTCTGTATTAGTTTCCTATTGCTGCTGTAACAAATTACCACAAACTTAGTGGTTTGCAACAACAAAAATTTATTCTCTCACAGTTCTGGTAGTCAGAAATGCAGAATGGGTTGGCAGGGCTGCATTCTATGTGGAAGTGAAAGGGAGAGTCTGCTTCCTTGCATTTTCTAGCTTCTAGAGGCCACCGGTATTTTTTGACTCACAGCTCCTTCCTCGAGTTTCAAACCCAGCAGTGTAGCAACTTTAAATCTCTCTCTGACTCTGACCTCTGTTTCTGTCATCTCATCTCTTTTTCTAACTCCAACCCTCCTGCCTCCCTTTTTACAAGGTCCCTTGTGACTACATTGAGTTCACCAGGATCATCCAGGATATTTCCTATGTCTGAAGGCCCATAACTTAATCACATCTGCAAAGTCCCTTCTGCCATGTAAGGTAACATATGCATAGGTTCTGGAGATTAGGATGTGGATATCTATGTAGGGGGGCATAATTGACACAGTGTTTTAGATCCTCCAGTATGTATTCTTGCATACCATAGATGCTCAGTTCTTTGGTGACTGACTCATTCTAACTCAAGAATAACGTATTCAGTTATCATGATGATACCTCAGAGGCCAGAATATATGAGCATTTTGTATAGAAGACCCCCCTCTTTCCAGCATTCCTGAGAATACAAATTATTATCCAGCACTTGCTTGATGAGTTAGAAATCAGAAAAAAAGGAAGTAGGATGATTGGGAGGGGTGTACCTAATTCTGTAAAGGCCTAAGAAAATATCCCTATCCCTAAAACAAACTTCTTCCATAGAACCTGCGGAACTCATTTCCTTTAGGTAGAGTGTAGGTTGGCATACTATAGCCCACTGTCTGTTTTTATAAATAATGTTTTATTGGGACCCAGACACACCTGTTTCTTTATGTACTGTCATGACTGCTTTTGTACTGCAGTGGCAGAGTTGAGTAGTTGTGAGATGTAAGTACTGCAAAGTCTAAAATGTTTGCTATGTGTCTCTTTATAGAAAATGTTTGTAAACTCCTGAGATAGAGATTTACTGGACTAGTGATTCTCAGATTATGCATGTGTCAGACTCACCCAGAAGTCTTATTAAAACACAGATCCCGTCATTTTCCACTCAGTTTCTGATTCAGTAGGTGTGAAATGGGGTCCAAGAATTTACCTTTCTTTCAAGTTCCCAGGTGATGCTGATGATGCTGTCCGAAGAAACACTCTAATGAACTCTAAACCCTGGGGAGGCAGGGACCCTACTTAATTGGTTCATTGGTTCACACAGCATTCAACACAGCAGTTACAACATTGTAGGCACTAAATGCACAGAATTGTAGCTAAGTAAGTAGCTGAATCTATTGTTTTTCTGTTAGAGCTAGATAAACACTGATACACTAAATACACTTTTCCATATATGTCTAGGGAAAGTCCTCCTCCCACCCCTGCTACCTCACCTGTCCCTGTCCCAATCCCAAGAACCTGTGAATATGTGACCTTACATGGCAAAAGGGATTTTGCCAATGTGATTAAGATTATAAACCTTGAGATACGGAGATTATCCTGCATTATATGGATGAGACTAATCTAATCACATGAGTTTCTTTCTGAAATAAGCTTGATATATTCTTTGTTTAATGTCTATCTATCCTCACTTGAAACTAAACTTAATGAGATCAGGAATCCTGCCCATTTATTTAGTGCTGCATCTACAGCAGTGCACAGACCTATGAGGTGTTCAAGGAATTTCATGACATCACAAACTACTGAACCCAGACGGCCTCAGAACTTTCCATTGCAGCACTCACTCCAGCCAGCCTTGTCCAATGGTGAACACTTGAGAGAGATTCTACTTGCCGTGTTCACCCTAATCTTAGTACTACTGATAAAAACGAACATTGTTCATTGAATAAATTAACTCACTTTGTCCTCACGATACCCTCTTTGGTCATCTCCATCTCATAGGCGAGGAAGACAAGACACAGCCAGAGGCTGGGCGAGCTGGGCTTTGTATGCTCTCTGGCCCCAGCACCCACTGCTAAACACTGATCTACATGTATTTCCACCTTTAATCTTTATGATAGGCTGGACTAGGGAGAGTCAAGCAAGGCACCAATGGAGCCAGAATCTAGCAACGCCTCCCTCTCGGATTCTTGCTTCCTCTTAGTCCTGGCCCTGATTCCCATGGGCCCTGTGAGGCAGTATTGTTTTACCAACTTTGTTCTACACAAGAGGAGGCTGAGCAGGACTGTGAAGTTCTTATGGGAAGAGCTAGATGGGCAACCCAGGTGTCCCTTTGTCCAGGAGACCCTGGCACGGTCCACAGCGCCTCTCTCGGGTGTCAACACTTCCTATTCATAGTGCCTCCCGATCCCTTCCTCTAAAGCAGCTGGGTGTAGTGTCTGCTCGTGAGACTGTCACTGAATTAGAGTTGTCCTTCTCTGAGAGACTTCAGTTTTGCCGTTTAAGAGAAAGAGTTAATTCACGTTTGGAAGAACTTAACAGGAGTGGGGAATTGCTGTTCTCAGTGCTCACTCATATGCAGAGCAGAAGTGTAATTTGCCTCTTTCCTGACATGAGGAGGCTGGATTGAAAACAGTCCCATCACCTGCAGACTCCCTCCTCTTCACTCTGCGGGAGGCTGGTACTTCAGGCAAACACTGGCCATCTGGAACCCCATCTCCTTATTTCTCTCAGCCACAGGCTGAGCTGGAAGAAGAGATCCACACAGTGGTTGGCTCCTTGTGGCTTCCCATAGGGGCAGGTGCAGCGCTCTTGTGCCTGGATTTCTGAAAAATAACTCCAGGATGGTTGAACTTCTTCCCCAATGCCAGGCCAGAGTCTTCAGAAATTGTGTGATGCCTCCTGAACATCAGGGTTAGGTGTCAGTGGATGGTGGGGGGATTCCACCTGAAAGCCAGATGGAGGGTGGAAAAGGTTCCAGGATGTATGAGATGACCTGTCCAGAAGCTATTGGGCTTCAGCTCCTGGGAAGATGCTGCGAGACTGAGAAATGCTTCTTGGAGAGTGTTTTGTTCCCATTTTAAGGAAAATCCTTGTGAAAACAGTGTCCAGCCTTGAGTGCATTCCACTTGAGGGTGTGCTATAATTTTCCTTCATCAGTTTATACCCTATTGAAGAGAGAATAGCTTTCTTCCAACTGTTGTCCATTCTCTCTTCTTCTCTAGGATTGGGGTTCTCCACATAGAACCTGCTGCAGGTTGGTTTCCCTAGGATGGAGACTGGCAGGATGAATTTTAGGGGAAGTGCTTGTGGGATCAACACCTATTTGGAGATCCAGGGAAGCAAGATGGGCGGGTGGCAGTTAAGCAGTATTACGGTCCTATTCAGTCCTATTCATGTCCTTAGCCAGTCCCACAGCAGCTCTGGAGCTGGTAAGGTCCTGCAGAATGGCAGTTACCTGTAGCAAGGGGATCTGGGTTATACCCCAGCTTGGAGCAGTCCTTCAATGTGGAATTCCCCTTCCCCTTGCATAGCCTCAGGTAGGACATCTCTCTTCAGCTGAAGGCAAGCAAGCCTCAGAGAAGGACCCAGCTTATTGCTGTTGGGCACCAGCTCTCCCAGCAGCTGGGGAAAGAGCCTCTGTCCTGGAGGGGTATCTGAACAACACACCACAGTATTCACTAGAGCCCTTCTCTGTGGCATCCAAGTGATCTGAGTGTGTGAGATCACACACACTGATCCATTTTCTTCCATCACGTCCACTATGGACAAGTTTGTCTTGGAGTGGTGAAGTTCCAAAACCAGATATGAAGAGAAAAATCAGGAAGAGTCAAAGTTACCTTCCCACTCCTCAGTTGGATGCTCAGTAGTAGTAGTAGAAGCTGTTACAGTCACCAAATTTGGTTGCCCTTTTGCCACTAATAAATGGCTTGTAAGTCCCAGTTGTTGGTGCAAGATTTGGAAGCTTTAGCCAGTAAGTGCAACCTGGGAGGCAGTTAGGCTGAACTGTCTCAAAGGCTCAGGAACCTCAGCAGGGGTTCTAAGGGGAAAAGTGTGGGAAGCAAAAGGGGGAGGTTATTCTCGTCAAGCGGCTGCTACGAGCAATCTTGCAGACGCCAGGCATTTGTTATCTTATAGTCAGTGTTGTAACTCTTCAACTTGTTCTTGGGATGTGAGCATTATCTGGCTCCCACAAGCTGGATGCTGCCTTGTTTCAGTACAGCTGTGACTCCAAAGTAAGATTGGTTAGTTCTGCAAGTTCCTGATTAGCTCTTCTTACCTTGCTTTTCCAAGCACCAAGATCTGCAGCATTTTCTCATGAGCTATGTGGCGAACCAAAGTAGCAAAAAGACTTTTTTTTTTTTTTTTTTTTTTTTTTTTTTTTATTTTTTTTTTA
>NW_007737706.1:32066-33732 GCF_000696425.1 Galeopterus variegatus | reverse complement strand
AGAGAGAGAGAGAGAGAGAGAGAGAGAGGAGAGAGAATGCTGACACACTGATAGTATCATTGAACCACTGAACCTGTAGACTTTTGCTAGGTAACATTATTAACTGCTTTTTTGTTGAAGCCACTGCTAGAAGGCTGTTCTGTTATTTGTAGCTCAAAGCATAATTAGTGGTACAGCTCCTCCCCTCAAGAAGCTTATAGTCTGGGAAATAAACTCTTAGGCCCCGACAGTATTTTAACAGAGGGATATATGAAATGGTCTGTAAACATATTGCATCATAAAACCAGGAGTTTCTTTACATCCATTAGCCCCTTTTGAAGAGTGATATTCAAGGAATATGTCATTCTTATCTGTAATGTCACTTCCACAAGATGACCAAGATTCTTTTTTTGAAGAAATACATATCACATCCTCTTTTGGGGACAAAAGAGAGGTGTGAATACCATGTAATGCTTAAGGACGAGGACTGGGAAGGAAGACTTCTACTTGTGTGATCTTGACCAAGTTACTGAAACCCCATTTTCATCACCTGTACAATGAGGATAATGTTAGGACCTGGTTGAAGTACCCAGAACATAGTCATTTTTCAGTGTATGTTGGTCATTGTCACTTGTCAAGCTTCATTTGTTTCTGTGAATGTCCATCACTTGGGAGTAGCCTTCAATGAGAACATTTCATCTTAGATAAATCTATAGATGAATTTAAGGAGAACTGACATCTTCATAATGCTGAGATTTCTTATCTAAAAAGCAGGCATGTTTATATTTTTTCCTTTATATGCTTCAGTAAAATTTAAAGAATTTTCTTAATATTTCTTAAATTTACCTGTATGTTATCTTTGTTGCTGATGTTGCCATTGTAAATGGGGAATTTTATTTATTTTCTCTACCAGGTTAATTTCATCTCATGTTGCCCAAGGGCTCTGACCTTGCAGCCAACTTATTAAAAATCAGAATCCTGAAGTGACCTATACCACACACTCCAAGCTAGTATGAGCAGTGCTGCTTTGCTACACCCAGCTTCCAATGGCCCTTTCCATAAAATGAAATCTATGGGATAAAAATGTTAAGCCCTGAACACAAGGCCTGGCTGTTGTTCATATTAAATTAATGGCTGAAAGTGCAAGTTCTGGACTCAGGTCACATGGCTTAAATTCCTGCAAGCAGATATTTGCTAGCCATGTGTCCTTGGGCAGGTGATTTGGCCTTGCTGAGACTGATATTTTATCTGTGGTAATAGCAGTACAGGCTTTTGTGGGCAACTGTGCAAGTGAGTTGGGACAATCCTCATTCTGGGCACAGTGTAAGCTAAGTGCTAGATATGTAAGCTTTTTGAGGGCAGAGACCTTCCCTGTCTTGGCCACTCCTGCAGTTTCAAGATTACTAAATGAATGAATGAGGGAGTGAAAACATGAAGCTGAAATGATACAGTGGTCTCTGCATAAAACCCAAAGCCATACTTATCGACTTTGAGTCTCTATTTAAAAATTCTAAGAGGATCAAGGCCAGTGGTTCTTAACTGGAGTCTATATTGCCCCAGGGGACATGTGGCAATGTCTGGATATATTTTTTATGTCTTCACTAGCGGTGCGACTGGCATCTACTGGGTAGAGGCCAGGGATGCTGCTAAACATCCTAGAGTTTACAGTAAATTGCTCCCTTCCCCC
>NW_007737706.1:23630-31396 GCF_000696425.1 Galeopterus variegatus | reverse complement strand
AATTAATTGATTTTTAAACTTTGCAACCAGGCACTCTGGGACAGCACATCAGGGCTCTGCCCAGGGGCCTGAGGCATGGAGAAGGGGACTGGACCCCCCTCTCACAACCAGGCACACCATGCCAGAACCTTGGGGCCTGCCCAGGGATCTGGGGCATGGAGACAGGGACCGCAACCCCATCCCACAATCAGGCACCCTGCACCAGCACCCCAGGGCCCACAAGGGGACCTGGGGTATGGAGAAGGGGACTAGATCCCCCTCCTACCACCAGACACACTGCACCAGTGCCTTGGGTCTGCCCGTGGACCTGAGGCATGGAGTAGTGGACCAGACTCTCCTCCCACAACCAGGCACCCCATGCCAGCACCTCAGGACCCACCCAGGGACCTGGGGTGCAGAAGCTGGGACTGGAGCCTCCTCCCACAACCAAACACACCGTGCTAGTGCCTTGGGACCTACTTGGCAACCCAGTTCATGGAACTGGGGATCAGACACTCTCCACAACCAGGCACACCACCAGCACCACAGAGCAGGCCAAAAACATCTCCTCCATGTGGGTGGCCCACCATAGCCACCACGATGACCATGGCTGCCGTGAAGGCAGCTAGGTGCCACAACCACCACGCAGATGGTCTGCCAGCCACCAGAGTGCTTTGACACAAGGAGAGTCACCAGCAGAGATAAAGAAAGGAAGAGGATGTCTGTCTCCATAGAGCCCATTTCATAGTGATGGAAGAGACATCTGCTCTATGATAGTATTGGGGGACATGATCACATCTCTCAGCATTGGACAGATCATTTGGGAAGCAAATCAAGAGTAACCATTATTCTTTCAGAGGGAGAGAAGAAATCTAGGGTGATGAGGGGGTCAGGAGGAAGGGAGAGGGGGGATGGGGAGGGATTGGTCAAGGGGCATAAAGAATAATTATAATTTGTAGCAATATATATGCTAGTAATATTGATTTGATCAACATATCTCAATGTTGAACCCCCAAAATATGTATAATCAATTTTGATTCAATAAAAATAAAAATTAAAAAAGTAATTTAATGTAATTTTATTTTAAACTTTTTAATATGAAAATTTTAATGCATATACAATAAATCCAGCTACAGCAATGAACAACTCATGGCCAACCTTATCTTATTTGTACTCCCCACCCACTTACTGCTTTCCTCCTGGATTATTTTGAGTAAATCTCAGTATCATAGTATTCATCTGTATATATTTCATTATGAGTCTCTAAAAGACAAGAACTCTTTTATAAAAGACATAACTAGTTTATACTCACATTTTAAAAATCAGTAATAATTCCTTAATATAATCAAACATTAGACATTAAATTTCTCCAATTCTCTCCCCCTCCCTCTTTCTTTCCTACAATTGATTAATTTACATCAGGATCCACACAAGTTCTGCTTGTTGGATTGGTTGCTATGTCAGCTGTCTCTTGAGTTTCTTCTCATCTATAGGTTCCCCTTACATCCTAATTTTTTGTCCTTCATCCCACAAAGTTTCCCAAGGTCTGGATTTACTGGCCCAGTCCCAATGGTGTCATTTAACATGTTCCAACATCCCCTACATTTCCTGATGATTGGTTGCTGGATCCTGAGGCTTGGTCTGATTCAGATTAGATTTGGTTGCAGAGGTAAATGTTCTTCCTGCAGGAGGTGCATTACGTATGATCATCTCTCTGTGACATTAGCAGTCATTGATGATCATTTGCTAGAACCATTATTTCAACAGGGGTTTACAAAGCACCGTACTCTAATCATTTTATTCCCTCTTTATTTAATAGCTGGAATACTTCACTAGAAAGAAATGTTCCCTCCTCAGCTACTTATGGTTACCTTGAGGGACAATTCATATGGGAAAGACAGGATAAGTGCTTGACTCTTCCATTTCACTTACTAGTTTTAGAAAAATTAATTGTTTCCCTGTCATTTTCCAAAGAGACTGAGAATTTGCTTTTGTTTCATTATCATTATTATTATTTTTTTTGTGGTGGTAAGATTTAGTTTCTTTTTCCTTCTCATTTGCATTTTGTTCTACCAGTGGGTTTTATTCTTTATTGTGTATTCATGGTAGTGATTATCATTTTTGATTCCTGATGTAGGACTCCCTTGAGGTTTTCTTTTAGGGCTGGTCATGTGCAGGACTCCCTTGAGGATTTCTTATAGGGCTGGTCATGTGATAGTGAACTCCCACAGTATTTGTTTGTCTGGAAAATACACTATTTCTCCCTCTTTTCTGAAGGATAGACTTGCTGGGTGTAGTATTCTTGGCTAGAAGCTTTTTTCTTTTAGTATTTTGAATATATCATCCCATTTCCTTCTGGTCTGTAGAGTTTATGTTGAGAAGTCTGCTGTTGTCTGATAGGGGCTCCCTTATAGGTGATTTGATACTTTTCTCTTGCTACTTTTAAGATTCCCTCTTTGTCTTTGAACTTTGCCAGTTTGACTATAATGTGTCTCAGAGAGGATCTTTTTGGGTTGAATCTATTTGGGGATCTTTGAGCATCCTGGATCTGAAGGTCCGTGTCTCTCCCTATATTTGGGGAGTTTTCTATTATTATTTTGTTTAATGGGTTTTCCATACCTTTTTCTTTCTCCTCCCCTTCTGAAATAGCCATGATTCAAATGTTTGTGTGCTTAAGGTTGTCTGCTAGCTCTCTTAGATTTTCTTCATTTTTTAAAATTCTTTTTCCTTCTTTTTGTCTGCCTGGGTTATTTCAAGAATACTATCTTCAACATCAGAAATTCTTTCTTCTGCTTATTCTAGACTGCCATTCAAGCTCTTGGTTGTGTTTTTTATTTTGTTAAGTGAATCTTTCAGTTCCATGAGTTCTGCTACATTCTTTTTTAAGGTATTAATGTCTTTGTAAATTTCCTCCTTCATATCCTGGATTTTTTTTCTCATTTCATTATGTTGTTTAACTGAGTCTTCTCACATCTCAGTGAGTTTCCTTAAGGTATTAATGTCTTTGTAAATTTCCTCCTTCATATCCTGGATTTTTTTTTCTCATTTCATTATGTTGTTTAACTGAGTCTTCTCACATCTCAGTGAGTTTGCTCAGAATTCCTCTTCAGTCATTTGAAAAGGTTTCCTGCTCTGTTGGGTCTGGTATTTGAGAATTACTGTATTCTTTTGGTAGGGTCATATTTTCCTAGGTTTTCATATTTCTGGTATCTCTATGTTGACGTGGACTGGTAGAGCAGTTGCTTCTCCTATTACTCTGGAGTGGGCTTTGAGGAGAGAGACACCCTCTTTTTGTTCCACTCTCCACTGGTGACTCTTCTTGTGTTCATGCAGTTGAGTGTCTGGGGGGCTGGCTGCGTGGTGGCTGTGGCTACTGCTGTGGTGTCAAGCCATTTTTGTGGCAGCTGTGGCTGTGGCAGTAGCTATGGTGGGCCACCTGCATGGAAGTGGTGTTTTCAGCATGCTCCTTGCCTGCTTCTGGGTGGGGGGTACTGCCCTCAGCTCCTGCCTAGGACCCTGAGTGTGTTCCTTGCCTGCTTCCAGGCAGAGGGCACTGCCCTTGGCTCCTCCCTAGGTTCCAGGACATGTTCCTTGCCTGCTTCCTGGTGGAGGCTGGTTTTCCTTCTTTGATTTGCTAATTTGCCAGATGCCCTGGTGGTAATTTACTGGCTCAACTTTTCCTCAGATCAAGTACTTCTTTAGGCATGGAATTTGCTGTAATTAAAGCCAAAGGAGGTTGCAGGTTTTTCCTTTGAAAAGAAGCTCATGAGATGAATAATTCACACTTTCCAATGAACCATCAACCCCCTGTGGTTTTTCTTTTTGTTTTTGCTAGCTTTGCTAGTGCCTCTTATCCATTGCTTACTCACTCCTTTGTTTCCCAGTCTCCTCTGATTGCTAAACTGTTGAAGAGTATCAGGAGAGGCTCCTTGAATTGCTAAAATGTTGAAGAGTATCAGGAGAGGCTCCTTGAAGCTAAGAGGATCCTTCTGGCTGTGGGGAACATCTAGAGGATGTGACTGTTGAAATAGCCAGTGAGTGACACTGTCACTGACAACTACTTAAACCCAGGGACTGAAGAGGAAACAGAATGTGAGAAGCTGCCTTTAAATTTTAAATGATGTTCAAAATGAAGGGAATAAAGTAATGAGCATGTTTTAATACATCAAATACTTTCTCAACATTAATCTAAGATCAAACCAACACACTATGGCAGAGACTGCTAGTCTGCCTTCCCCAATATCTACTGTCCCTTATTCCATATTAATGGCAAAATTACACATGGCCACCTGAAGTAAATGCTATGTTTCTCAGCCTCCCTTGCAGCTAGATGTGTCTGTATGGCTAAATTTTGGCCAATAAAGACTGAAAGTTTTGTGTGGCTGCTTCCAGCAACACTCCCTAAAGGAGAGCTGGTGAATTCCTTTACATCTACACTTTGTTCTTTCTTCCATCCTGCTCCCTGAAGAGAGCTGTGATGGCTGGAGTTCTGGCCAATATCTTGGACTGTGAAGACTAGGGCAACAACCAAGGGGTAACAACCTGGAAAGAACTTGGGTTTCTGAGGACTTAGTGTCACAGAATCACCTTACCAACCTTGGGCTGGCTGCCTTTGGACTTTTACCTGAGAGTAAGAACAGTTTTATTTTTCTTTTTAAAGCCATTATCATCCTCAGCAAAATATCACTAAGTGATGCCTAGACCAAGACAATGCAGCCACAGTGCTCATCTTGATTTCTGTCCTTAAGAGTATGTTTTCCTTCAGAAAACTCTTCTAACTTTATGAAGTGAGTTTCAGAGAGGCTTGGGGATATTTCTCAAGGAAAGTATCTTTTAAATGACAAAGAATGGGGAGATTTTTAGCTTTAGACCTAGGAGGGTACTTCAAAAAGTTCATAGGAAGATTTTTATTATCTTTTCCTTTTGTTTTTCCACAAACTGTTTGAAGTACCCTCATAAAAGGCACTCAAAAAATGTGCTAACTCAGTGAATGATGTGGGGTGATAAAAACAAACATGTACTGAGCATCTGCCATGAGCTCGCATCTCTGCTGGGCTCAGGCTGGACTGGTCATGAACAGATAGAAATTCTGGGTTAATGGCTTTAAGAATGGAAAAGAAGAGCTTGTAAAAAAAAGAATTACAACTTGGAATGATGGGCAGGGTAGGGTATTTTGAAATCTTAATATGCTCCTTTACTCCCTGTCTCTCATGATACACCAACTATTGTGGTGTCACCACTGTAAGTATTCCCCATTATCCATTCTCCCCTTCTTAAAGAGCAGTGACCTTTGTAGTGGGACCCATGGCTTCCCAGCTAATGATGTTTTCTAGCTATTTTGGCTACGGGAGATTGTAAACTCTATGGAGGAGCCAGCTTCCACATTGGACTTGAGAGAAATATCCTCCTCTTCCCTTTTGTCCTGCTTCCCAGTGGCTGGAATGAGGAAAGGATGGTGTGGGCTCTAGAAACCACCTGGTATCGCAAGTTGGAAGCTGTGTGTTGAGGTTGGCAGAATGACAAATTAGGAACCACAGGAGCATCGTTCTGGTGATTGCAGAGCTACCATACTAGCTCTGAGCTGCCTGCTTGCACTGTTACATGGAAAAGAAAAATGTCTCTCTTGCATAAGTCACTATTATTTTGGGTCTCTGGTTCCAGCAGCCAAACCTGTGTCTAATTGAACATGCCCATCCCTTCCCCGTAACCACACTGATCCCAGTGAGAGAGGAGAGAAATAGTAAATGTCAAAGATAACTTTGGTGAGTCTGAGGTCAGAGATGCTCTTGTTTCCTATCCCTTGGCAGAGCCTGGGGACATGGCCCTATAATCTGGTTCATCTAGGAGTATGTGCCTCTGAGGTGCTTATAGGCTTTCCTGTGACCTCAGCAGGGTTAAGGGGCATCAGGATCATCTTGGGGGACCCAGAGTGTCCAGTAGGGGACTCTCCATAGCCCAGAGTGGATCGGGAGCAGCAGAGTCTTTCCTGGTGTAGGGGTCAAGGGAAAGCTTCCTCTTCCCCACTGAAGGTTCCCTAAAATATCAACTGTCAAGATTCAATTAATATGAAGAAAAAGCATCACACATTTTATTTTAATGTGCTGAGGAGGGACAATACAAGGGGGAATTGCAAGAGAGTGATTTACCAATAACCCAATGGGGTACAGGTGCCTACATACCCCTCTTCATAGGGGAAGGGAGATGGGGGTGTAAGAGTAAATGATTTTTAGGGGAACTCGGTGGTCCTGGAGAACATACAATGGCCTGGGACAGTCTGTTGGGTGCACAGAGCAGACAGTGACTGGTAAATGATCCTCTTTAAAACACTGAATGGGACTGAAACAGAAGACAATGGTCTGTGACAAAAGTCTATCCAGGTGTGTTGACAGACATCAATCTTCCTCTCTGTAATATGAGTTAAGTTAATGAAAACTCAGGGAATGGTCCAGAAGTAACTTTTTTCTTCTTTAGTGAGTGTGGACTTTAGGCAGATAAGGGAACCAGCTTCAATCTGTGCTTTGGAGAGTGTATTAGTCAGTTTTGTGTTGCTTAAAACAGAACACTTGAAACTGAGTAATTTATAAGAAAGTAAAATTTATTTCTTACGGTTTTGAAGGCTGGAAAGTTTAAGGTCCAGGGGGCATGTCTGATGAAGGCTTTCTTGGTGGGAGCTCTCAGCGGTGTCTCGAGGCAGCTCAGAATATCACTTGGTGGGGGCTGGGGGAGGGCATCTTTTAACACGCTCACATGCTCTCCTTGTAAAGCCCTTACTGCCACTCCTATGATAACCCATTAATCCGTGAGTGGATTAATCCATTCATGAGGGTACAGTCCTCATGATCCAATCATTTCTTAATGGCCCGTCTTTCATATACAATATCGAACATTAAGCTCCAACATGAGGTTGGGGGAAACATTCAAAGCATAGCAGAAAGTGACAGAGGATTGAGAGACCTTGAGGCTGCTTTTTCTTTCCAACATGTCAAAGCACCATATTTTGAGGTCACAGCTTCTAAGCCCCAACACTGAGAACCCGAGCCAGTGTTGGGGGCGAGGGAGGAGACAACACAAGCTGACAGCTGCACATGGTGATGTTGGACGATGACAGCACGTCCACACAATCCCTGCCCAGATACTTGGTGCCACAGAAGCCTCTGAAACATAGACTCTACGGGAACACAGATGGCCGCCAACTGATGGAGATTTAGTTTCCAGCACTGGAGGAAATGAGGTCTAGAAATGGAGCACCTGAATAATGCATAAATATTTATCTTTTAATAATCTGCATTTACAGACTGAAATTCATACCTGTTCTAAGTGTAAGAATGTTCAACACGATGGGGCATCATAGAAAAAGAAGCAACGGCTATGTCAGATGGGGGTTGGGAATGAGTGAAACCCTCATTTTTCTTTTTACTCAAAAATTATTTGCCCATACCTTTTCTTCCAGGATTGCATGATAATCAGGAGTGAGACTCTGGAGGCAGAGTCCTTTGGTCTGACTCTCATCTCTACCACTTATTATCTTCATGGCATTGGGCAAGTTACTTAAACTTTTGAGGGTTTGGTTTTATAATCTGTAAAATGGAGGTTATCACAGCAGTTACTTACGGTGCTTTTATGAGGTTTAATTAAACAACGTGCATCAGGATTTATCATAGTACATGCACATGATAAGTGCTTGACTGGTGTTAGTCACTGTTATTATTATCTAGTACTAAAAAAGGTAACTTCTCTCCTTGCATGGATTAGAAATGTTTAGCATTTAAAAAAAAATATTTACTTAT
>NW_007737706.1:21256-21561 GCF_000696425.1 Galeopterus variegatus | reverse complement strand
ACTGAAGAACCCACTCGAGGAGTGAAAGACTCAGCATCTGGAATCTGCCCCCCTCAGCAGGTACTGGGGCATCAAGGATAATAATCCTGTGAGATGCCCCTGCCCTCACCTGAGTGTGGGAGGAGCTAAGTGAGGGGAGATGAGGTGTCACTGCACCTGCCCTCACTGCAGGCCCAGCCGAGAGAGGAGAGACATGCCCATCGGCTTAAGTTATTATCTGAAATTTGGGCAGACTGGGTCTTTTATTATCCAAGAAAGACAGAAAAAACTTGGAGGCCTGCTGTAAGCTCAATTTAGGGGCAGGA
>NW_007737706.1:18840-19616 GCF_000696425.1 Galeopterus variegatus | reverse complement strand
TGTGCTAAGTAGCCAGTTATCTCAGTAATTCATGCTAAGAGCCCATTGAAATGACAGCCTCGATTTTATTGGAATGGCCTATAATTTGTGCATTGTTTTTAAAAGGACAGACATTCACGGGTCGGTGGATTTCTTCCCTTTCAATTACCCTGTAACCCCCTCCTCATTTTTTCTTTAAAAGCCCAAACACCATAACAGGAAATGGGATTAAAAGCATCCATGCCAGTGCCCTGAGAAAACACTAAACCACCCTTTTGAGCAATCTGGCCAGATTCTCAGGGAATGTAATTGACCTGTGCTTGCTGTCTAAAAAGCTGTTATTCACTTTTATACTGAGTGGTCCATTTTTTCATCCTGTTTCTGAGTTAATTTTGTTTCTATATGTCTTGCCAGCGTGAGTGTACTCTATTAACACATGCTTAATTATTTTATTTGTAAATCGAATTATGTTTATTGTAGAAACACTGAATACAGAAAAGTTTAGAGACTAAAAGTTATAATATGGCTGTGTAAGTTAAATCATGATATTTTCTTTTTAGTTGTGATTCTATGAAAAACAAATTATATTTGTAGCTAGAATTAGGCTTCTCCCTTTCTTAGACTTCTCACGGTGTAACGGAGATGAAAAAAGGATGATTCAAAGCACCATGAATGCGATGTCTGTACCCCAGAGAAAGCCCGAAATGTCTGTACCCCAGAGAAAACTCGGTACAGCTCTGATTCAAAGTTAGCTTCTGTTTTTTATTGTAAAGACAAGGAAGTTTCACAAGAAAATT
>NW_007737706.1:17738-18426 GCF_000696425.1 Galeopterus variegatus | reverse complement strand
ATAGCTCTTTGAACAAAGGAGATTCTTCATAAATGCTATTGTTCTGGAAGTAGTGGGCTTGGCGAGGGTCTTTCAGACACCCACACTTGATGTACACACCAATGCACAAGGAAGGCTGAGTTGGCCAAAAGGCACTGTGACTTGTGTGGCCCCATAAACTCTTCCTTGAAATAACATCATGCACGTTTGCTTGCCTGCTTATTCTTTCAACTGGATTTCCTCTCTTAAACTCTTCCCAGAGGTGAGTTCTAACATGGGATGTCCTCATCCTCATGGATCTCAGAAAATCAGGGCAGAGTCTCTTGGACACTTGGAACAATCAGCAGGAAGTAAAGTAGGAAACATCCATCCAGCATCCTGCTTGAACGTCTGGCTGACCTCCATGAGATGCCAGCCATTGGTGTTTTGTTCAAGCCAAAGAACTCAGCAACATTGTAATTATAATTGACAGTGCCGGTTTTTGTGCTAAGTAGCCAGTTATCTCAGTAATTCATGCTAAGAGCCCATTGAAATGACAGCCTCAATTTTATTGGAATGGCCTATAATTTGTGCATTGTTTTTAAAAGGACAGACATTCACTGGTGGGTAGATTTCTTCCCTTTCAATTACCCTGTAACCCCCTCCTCCTTTTTTCTTTAAAAGCCCAAACACCATAACAGGAAATGGGATTAAAAGCATCCATGCCAGT
>NW_007737706.1:14557-15809 GCF_000696425.1 Galeopterus variegatus | reverse complement strand
TTAATGTTCATTGATGAAAATAAAGAAGGGCTTCTGCAGACTAGTGAGTGATTTCCCAGTCCTGGGGGTCCCAGAATAGCCCTAACCTGGGCTCTACCTGGCTGGTAGGACAAGACCTGCTAGGGCTGTGTTTACAAAACTGTAACATGCACAGGAATCACCTAGGGCTCTGGTTGAAATGCAGATTGTGATCCAGTAGTACCCAAGTGATACACATGCATGGAGTGGACCACACGTGGAGCAATGGTCCCCAGGGAGTGGTCCAAGTGATGCACAGATGTATGGTCCACGGACCACATGTAGTGATGCCTAAGGGGGTGGTCCAAGGCTGGGTCTTGGCAATGCTAGCCTAAGGTTCCCCTAGGCTTGTGACCTTTCCTGGTCCTCAAAGACAGACCAGAGCAGCAGATCTGACAGGACCACAGTGGCTGGGGTGTTGGGCATTTGGGGGAAATCACTGTGCACACATGAGAAAAGACATCTGTGTCCTGGGTGAGACCCAGAATGTGGACAAATGTCTGGAGGGTAGAAGGAGGAAGATCTGAGTCGACCAAGGCTAAATTTCATAACAACCTTGCATGATTGGGGCCTAGAGGTAAAATTAAGTTCATTTACAGAAAATAAACAAGTGTGCTCATTCTTACATACATGAATTTGTGGACTGAAAATTTTAATACTATATTTACAATGTACATTTAAATTTGCAGCATGTTGCATATGCATTTTTATTTGGTTGTCCTTCCACTTATGATATCATAAGCATTTTCCCAGCACATAAATTATTTTCTGAAAATACCACTTTTAATGTTCTGTTCTATGACAGCAGGGACCTGATCCATTGTGATCAGCACTTGGCATAGTGCTTGATCTGTGATAGAAGCTCAAGAATTATTTGTTGATTTAATCTAACAATCATACAATCTAATCTGTGGTAGAAACTCAAGAATTATTTGTTGATTTGAACATACCCCGATGAATGGCTTCTCTGATATTGACCGCTTATATTGTTTCTAGTTTTATAAATAATGCTGTAGTGGACATCCTTGATGGAAACCTTTGTCCACACTCTTTATTACATCCTTAGGGTGTTTGTAGAAGTGGATTTATCAAGTCAATGGGTATGCACAATTAAAATATTCTGGATATTTACTGAAAAATTGTCCTTTAGAAATATCAAACGGGGGGCCGGCCCGGTGGTGCACTGGATAGTGCGCCGCTTGGGAAGCGCGGCGGGGCTCCCGCCCGAGGGTTC
>NW_007737706.1:6722-13993 GCF_000696425.1 Galeopterus variegatus | reverse complement strand
AAAAAAAAAAAAAGAAATATCAAACGGATTTACACTTTAAGCAGCAATGCCCGAGAGTGCACATTTTATCATCTACTTGCCAATGCTGGCATCATTATTTTGAAAGAAATCTTGCTGGGCCTAAATTATATCTTACTTTTGTTTTAATAAACATTTCTTTGATTGCAGATAGTGAAGCTGAGTTTTTCTTGTGCCCATCAGTCTTTGTATTTCTTCTTTAGCAGATAGGGCTGTTTGGGTCTTTCATACATTTTTCTGTTGGCTACACCAGCATATTTTAATTTAATTGCATATTTTAGTTGGAGCATATTTTAATTGGAGTGGTGAATTGGATACATCTTTCATTTTCTCCTAATACCCTGGCACATTGCTCTGCTAAACAACACAGAATCTAGACATAAACTTAACTTTGTATGAATTAGGTTTTTCTTGAAACCTACTCAAGGGATTATGTCATTGAAATACTCAAATTTCAGCTCTTAAGTTTCTATAAGGCTAGCACAGGGCACTATTAGATATTGTGGTAGAGATTAATGATTTTCCCCGTGTGGTGTCGCCATCTGGTGGGCCTCAGAGACAGTGTGATGACAAAAACCTCTGCATTTGGGATTAAAAAGAGTCCACGTAACCTCTCCCCTTCCAGCCCAGGCCTCCTGCAGATTTCACCTGTTTACTGACTCAGCCTCCCAACTTGACTCCCTGCCTTCATTCTTTCACTCCCGAATTCTGTCCTTGGCATTGTGGTCAGAGTGATTATTCTAACATGTACCTCTGTATCGGTTCTCTGTTTAAATCCATTCAGTAGCTCTTCATTGCCCTTGTGATGAAATGTAATCCCCTATCCCGGTTTACAAAGTCTTCTCTGATCCAGCTCGGTGGTCGGCAATTTTTTTCCGTGAATGGTTGATAGTAAATATTTTGGCTTTGGGGGCACCTACTCAACTCTGCCACAGGTGATAACCTGAATGAAAGGGCATGGCTGTGTTCCAGTACAACTTTATTTGCAAAAAATGGGCAGCAGGATTTTATTCTCCGTATCAGAGCTTCATGTCCAAGCTCAGCTTTTCTGATTCCCCCACCTTGAACTCAAGCTCAGCCACCCTGAGTTTCTTTTCATTGTGGAAGGTTCTGCATTCTGCCTTACCTCTGAGCCTGTCGTCTACGTTTCTTATGCCTGGAATGTTGCAGCCCTTTTTCCTCCCTGGATCTCTCCTCACCTTTAGGTCACAGCTGCTTCCATTAAGGCTTCTCTGACCCTACAAAGACTAGGACCCTCCTCTCCCCCACCCTCAAACTTCCTATATTACCCCGTGCTTCTCAATCTCAGCTGAAGAAAATAATTCAACTGTCAATTACAATAGATTATCATGTGCGTTTGTAAACTACCTATTTAATTATCTTCCACGGGAGGACAGGACCCATTTCTGTGCTTCTCCTTTCATGTCCTTTGCCTGACACATTGTAGGTGCTCAGTAAAAGCAGGTGGAATTACCTGATGAAGAGATGAGTTAACATATATCACNCCCCACCCTCAAACTTCCTATATTACCCCGTGCTTCTCAATCTCAGCTGAAGAAAATAATTAAACTGTCAATTACAATAGATTATCACGTGCGTTTGTAAACTACCTATTTAATTATCTTCCACGGGAGGACAGGACCCATTTCTGTGCTTCTCCTTTCATGTCCTTTGCCTGACACATAGTAGGTGCTCAGTAAAAGCAGGTGGAATTACCTGATGAAGAGATGAGTTAACATATATCACATAGTGGGGTCCTTTCTAGAGTACAGAGTAAAGAAAAAAAGCACCACTGCATAATTTCTGTATTCCTGGTTAAAACCATACTTTTTGGAGATGCAAATTTGGTGTTCTGGTTGATTCTGCAGGCATTTAGCTTTTCTGGGTTTCGTTCCTAGCACTATTGAGGACTCAGGCTTTGGAGTCTCAGTTTCCCCACAAGAAACCATCAATAATAGGCTGTTGTTATGAAGCAGCTTCAAACCTTTGACTTATTAGGCAATTAGCTTTAGCCAATGGATTATGGAAATCTAGCAACATTCTTGCAACATCATTACTGTACCTGGTGTTTAAAGTTAACAGGACAAATAGAAGCAGAGGGTGACTAGGATTAGTGAAATAAAGGATTAGAGTAAATTCCCTATGGTCAAGGCTGCTTATAAAGAGTGTTAAGGTAGTTATATTAGCCTTCCAAACAAGCAAATTGTCACCTTACTGAATTCATGTCTTCCACTCTCCCCCCATCATGTGAGATTACCTCTCTTGGACTGTGTATTAGTTTTCTAGGGTGGCAGTAACAAATTCCCATAAACTGGGTTGCTTAAAACAATAGAAATTTATTCTCTCATAGTTCTGGAGGTCAGAAGTCTGAAATTAAGGTGTTGGCAGGGCCATGCTCCCTTGGAAAGCTCTAGGGGAGAATCCTTCCTCATCTCTTCCAGCTTCTGGTTGCCCCAGGTATTTTTTGGCTGCATCACTCTGATCTCTGCCTTTGTCCTCACCTGTTCATGTCTCCTCCTCTTCAGTCTCTTTTCCATGTCTTTTCTTCTGTCACTTATAAGGACAACTGTCATTGGATTCAGCCCAACCAGATAGTCCAGGGTGATCTTGTCTTGAGATCCTTAACTTGATTACATCTATGAAGACCCTTTTTAAAAAATAAAGTCACATTTGCAAATTCTGGGGGTTAGGATGTGAACGTATCTTTCTGGGCATCAGCACTTAACCCACTACAGATTGAATTTTTAAATTATGCTTCCGCTGCTTCTCCTCTTTTCCTCTTCTGAATGTTAGTAACTGCTGAGAGCTCTCTCACTATGTGCCAGCTACCATGTTGAATGTTTTTCACATGAACTAGTATCTTTCATTCCACTAGCTTAGCCTACATGTATAACTACATCTCACTTATTGTCTCACTTAATTGCCTGAGCTCTCCCCACAGGCTTATTAGCAGTAGCTCTAGCATCTCTCATTGACATTTTTGCTTTCTTCTATGCCCTGCCATTGCCAAAGAGCCCTAGCAACTTACTTAACCCAAAGGGGGCAGAACTGGAGTCAGATCAGTCCACTACTGTAGTTGCTTTTAGCTGCCACATGGTGTCACTGTTGAGAACAGGTCTGGTGCAGTTTGGTGGATGTGCTGCTGGAACAGTGCCCTTGTAGTCCACATCACTGCTTTGTCAAAGTGCTGTATGTTTAGACCCCCAAGTTGGTGGTCTTTATTTAATGTTCCCATATTGTTTCCAAGAACACAATCACTGGTCAGGATGACTAGTGCTGGAGGATTGTCCAGCATGAGCTGCAATGCTGAATAAGACCTGCTCTCCCCATGCAAACACTTAGGCTCTGGAGTAAGCCACAGATTAGCATTTATTTATTCAGCAAAGTCTGGTGCTGTTCTACTCACTTGGGATATATCAGTGAATAAAGCAAAGATCTTTACTCTTGCAGTAAAGATGTTCTGTATCTGCAGGCTCTGCAACCACAAATTCAACCAATTGTGGATGGAAAATATTAAAAAAAAACAATAAAAAATAATAATACAGCAATAAAAAATGGACAAATTTAAAAAACATAGGATAACAAGTGTTTATATAGCATTTGTATTCAGATGTTCTGTATCTGCAGGCTCTGCAACCACAAATTCAACCAATTGTGGATGGAAAATATTTAAAAAAAAAACAATAAAAAATAATAATACAACAATAAAAAATGGACAAATTTAAAAAACATAGGATAACAAGTGTTTATATAGCATTTGTATTGTATAGGTATTATAAGTAATCTAGAGATGATTTAAAGTATATGGGAGAATATGCATAGGTTATTTGCAAATACGTCATCAACCATTTCATTATGAGGGACTTGAGTATCCACAGATTTTGGTATCCATGGGTGGTCCTGGAACCAATCCCCTGTGAATACCAAGGGATGACTGTACTCGCATTCTAAAAAAAAGATAACAAACAGAATTGATCAGTAAATAAAAAGTATGTTAGAAAGCAAAAAGTATTATGGAGAAAAATAATATTTTTATATTATTTAATATATTTATATTATATAATATTTTTATATTATTAGTGCTAGTTGGGAGAGAGAGGGCAGTTGCAGTGCTAAATAAAGTGGAGAGTAGGTCTTGCTTGAGCAGAGACTTGAAGGAGGTAAAGAGTGGCTCTGCAGATGTTTTGGGGAACAGACAGAGCAGAAGCCTTAAGATGGGAGTGTGCCCAGCATTTTCTAGGGACAGCAATAATACCACAGGCCTTGAGTAAAATGAACAAAGGGAAGAGCATTTTGAGTTGGGGCCAAAGAGTTGGGAAGATGGAGAGCAGCAGATCAATTAGGGTCTTTAGACCATTGCAAAGATTGTGGTGTTTGCCCTGAAGAAGGGGAGTTGCTGCAGGGTTCTGAGCAGACAGGTAACATAATCTGATTTAGACATTAGAAATTTCACTCTTGCTGTGGTGTTGAGAGTAGATTGAAGGTGGGCGAAAGCAGAGCAGAGAGACCAGAGGAGACTCTTGCAGTCATCTGGGTGATAATGATGGTACCTCGGACCTGGATGGTACCAGTGGAGGGAGTGTCCCATTGCTGCCATTATAAGAGTTATCACAAACTTAGTGTCTGAGAACAACATCCATTTATTATGTCACAGTTCTGTAGGTCAGACATTCAGCACAGCATAGCTCAGCAGGATCTTCTGCTCAGTTATCGTAAGACCACAGTCAAGGTGTTAGCAGGACCACTTTTTTCTTGGAGGCTCTGGGGAAGAATGCACTTCCAAACTGACTCAGGTCGTTGGCAGAATTCAATTCCTTGTGGCTGTAGGGCTGAGATCCTTGCTTCCTTGCTGGCTGTCAGCCCGAGCATGTCTCAGCTCCTTAAGAATATCTATACATCTCATGATGTTTCTCCCTCCCTCTTCAGGCCAGCAACAGTGTGTCAAATCCTTCTCATGTTTCAAACTTCTCTGACTTCTGTGCTGCATCTCTCTGCCTCCAGCGGGAGAAAATTGCCTGCTTTTAAGGGCTCATGTGATTAGATTAGGCCCACATGGATAATCCAGACCATTCTTGCTATGTTAAGGTCCATAACCTTAATCATGTCTGCTAAGTCCCTTTTGCCATGTAATGTAACATACTTGTAGGTTCCAGGCGTTGGGTGTGGACATCTTTGGGGGCCATTATTCTACCAACCTCAGGAAGTGATAGAATTCTGGATATAGCCACTAGATACCTGACATATTGGTTGTGGAATGGGAGAGGAAAAATAGCAGCCAGAGATGATCCCAAGGGGTGTGGCCCAACCAACTGAAAGTACAGAGCAGCCAGTAATTGAGACGGAGACTTCTGGGCTGGAGTAAGCTCTATTCTCCATTTCCTTAAGGCATTAGAAATACCTAAGTCTTTCTCTTACTGTCTTTTCTAGGCTGGGCTCAAAGTGGGATCATTTTGGTTCAGCTCACTAGGTATTGGTGTTGATCCCTTCCAGGAGACCCCAAAAGTACCACATGAAGCATTTTCTTTCCTCCCCACTGAATAGCTTTGGCTTTCTAGCATTTTAGAAAGTGGTGGCCCTGAACTAGTCTCCAAATATTTTGTTCCTCCCCATCCCCAGAATACCGTCTTCCTACTCACTGTTCACCTGTGAGTGATGCAGCAGAGGACCGAGAAAGCCACCTTCTCTTTGTAATATGTTCATACGATCCTCACTAAAACTACGTTATTTAATTTTGAGATATGTTTTATTATTGTCCTCTTTTAACAGAAGCTAATAGACCTGTTCCACACACTCAAGGTGTAAAAATATCAGACCTCTTTTATTCTTTCAATTAATTGCAGCAAAATATTGTTATCTTCATTTTAGAGCAAGTGAAGTTAACTAACCTAACAAAAGTCATGGGACTTGTTGGGATTAAACCCTTATCTCTGACCCAAAGCCTGTTTTAAACCATCAAAAACCCCTCAAAACTACTGCTTCATCCACATCTCCAAGAAGTAGCATATGATTGTTGGAGTGATTGCGGGTAGAGTAGCAGGGTTGTAGGTTAAACCAGTTCTACCTTACTCAACTACAGAAAGCTTATGCAAGTACATTGCTACAAGAGGAGGCCAAGGGTAGAAAATGAGTCATCTTACATTTAAACAATTGAGTATTATCTTCCAAAAGGTACATTGAGCTCAGCTCATGCAGGTTTAGCATCTATTAGAAACATAGCAGAATTGGGAATGGTTTCTGAAATGCAAAAGATAGAAATGTCTTTGTCAGGAATATTAAATGAGAAGGATAAAATGAGGCTCCATTTGTCAGAATGAGTAGTTTCTCCTTGTCTCCATCATCACTTCTGTTCAATGTCGTCGTTCAATGTTGTGTGCTTAGATGTTCTGGAGCTAAATGCCTGAGACATTTCCAAAGACTTCCTTGTTACTCTGGATTTTGATGAATAATGTGATCAGTCCTTATTATCTTAGCTGCTCTTTGGTGGTGTCTTCCTTTGATGATCTGGGCTGAAAATGTGTGATTATTAACATAGCAGAGTATGCTAACTGTGAAGAAATGGATATCAGAGTTTGGCTGTTTGCAGTACCAAAGACTCCCTTGAACAGACTGTTCAGTTCCTGTTTATAATTAACTTGCTTATGGACAGATACTGCAGCATCTGTGAAGTTCCTGCATGTGAAGGGGATGGCAGCATTTATATCTGGTTAGACTCTGATCCATTTTTTACAAAGAACCTTAGGAAGTTTCTGCTCTGGGTCTGTCTGGACATAAGAATGAAATTTACTTGCATACCCCAAAAGGAAAACAGATATGTTCTGGTGTATGTGCTAAGGTGACCAGAGGACATGAGTTGGGATGGTTCTCCACTGAGGAAGCACAGATTGACCTCTATGTGACTGCTGGGAGCCTAGATCCCAGCTGTGCCCTTGGTTGCTACCAAGGCAACCTTGGAAAGGAACTTGCATTCTGCTTGTTTGAGAGGGTGGAATTTCTAGCTCCCTGAGCCTACCATCTCTCCTACCATTTGTATAAGTCAATTTCAATTTTTACAGATTAATAAATGAGAACCTCAGTCCTGGATTCTTTTTTTCCAAAAGTAGATACAAGGTCCTTGTGCTATGTAAGTGTGTTGATGGTAAGTTCTGGTCCTGCTTTCTCACTTCTCAGTCCTGGATTCTTTCTTCCAAAAGTGGATACAAGGTCCTTGTGCTATGTAAGTGTGTTGATGGTAAGTTCTGGTCCTGCTTTCTCAC
>NW_007737706.1:5305-6441 GCF_000696425.1 Galeopterus variegatus | reverse complement strand
GATACAAGGTCCTTGTGCTATGTAAGTGTGTTGATGGTAAGTTCTGGTCCTGCTTTCTCACTCCCAGCTCTCTGACAGGTGTTGTATGCACTGCATGTCTCTCTTGCCAGGAACAGGGAAGGACCCAGCCTCTTTCTGCACTGACATGTAGCAACCCTGGACCATGGATGGCCTGAGTGGGAAGACAGAAGCAGAAAGAAGGATGTCTGGTTTCAGTAGGAACGGGTCATCCACATGACTCCAAATTCATGGTGGCCACTCTGTTTTTTGCTTTTATACTCAGGTTTCTTCCTATTCAGAAGCAGAGATCTTGTCATTTTTCTGAACCAGGGACACAGGAATGACACACTTTTGCAACCAGCTGCTCTTTTGCCATGGAGAGCTCTAAGGTGACTCTGAAGCAAGGAAAGCTGTGTGTGGGGTGCAGTTGGCTCCTCCCTTGGACTGGGTGCTGCAAGGCCTCAGAGACAGAACCAGGAATTCAAGGGGCTGAGCCCAGAGGGATGCCTCCGATGGGCTGGGGGCTCCTGATTGCCCTCTGATCACTGGTTTTCCCTTTGCAATCTCTGTATTCTTCATGATCCAGTCACTCTGAAGTTCATGGTACTTCCTATCAGGCATTAAAACACCAAGTGTCCTTGTTCAGTTACTGGCCAGTAAGGGGGCAATGAGCTGGTTTGGGGATAAGGGCTAAACCGTAGCTTATGGAATGTTCCTTTGTTCTTTTTTTTTTTTCGTTAAATTTTTATTTTGTCAATATACAATGTATTAGATTATTATGGCCCATCACCGACACCTCCCTCCCTCCTCCCTCTCTCCCCTCCCACCCAAGAATGTCCTTTCCATTTGCTTGTTGTAACAACTTCAAAAAAATATAGTTGTTATATCTTCTTCCCCCCGCCGGTTTTTATGTGAGTGTGTATGTGGGTGAATTAATTTGTTTATTTTTAGCTCCCACCAATGAGTGAGAACATGTGGTATTTCTTTTTCTCTGCCTGACTCGTTTCACTCAATATTATTCTCCTAAGGTCTATCCATGTTGTTGCAAATGGCAGTATTTCATTCGTTTTTATAACTGAGTAATATTACATTGTGTAGATATACCACATTTTCCATATCCACTCATCCGATGATGG
>NW_007737706.1:0-536 GCF_000696425.1 Galeopterus variegatus | reverse complement strand
GCATATAGTTGGGTCCACCTTTCTAATCCAGTCAGCCAATCTGTGTCTTTTGATTGGGGAAATTAAACCTTTTACATTAAGAGTTGTTATTGAAAGGTGTTGATTTATTCCTAGCTGAAGAGGCAGTCCCGACCCCAGTGAATAGGCTTGGTGCCTTTTTCAAAGATCAAATGGCTGTAAGTGTGTGGGTTGATTTCTGGATTCTCTATTCTGTTCCATTGATCAGTGTGTCTGTTTTTATGCCAGTACCATGCTGTTTTGGTTATTAAGGGTTTTATTGGTTGTTTGGTTGTCTTAGGTGTCATTTGTTCCTTGCTTTTTGTTTTGCTGTTTGTTTTCTGTGTTTGTTGGTTCCTTAGGTTGCAGCTAGTGTTTTTGTTTGTTTGTTTTCTTTTCATGATTGTCATTTTTATTATACTGGTGGCTCTTGATTTTGCTTGGATTATTATGGCTGTGGTAATTATCTTTCAGGGTTCAATCCCAGTACTCCCTTGAGAATTTTTTGTAAGGGTGGTCGTGTGGTGGTGAACTCCCGC
>NW_007737705.1:50088-50583 GCF_000696425.1 Galeopterus variegatus | reverse complement strand
TCTAGCTGGGCGAGATTGGCTAATGAAAAGGGAACGTGTACCCTTACGACCCCCTCAGCACTAGCTACTTCACAGAGAGGAGCCATGGTAGAGGAAGGGAGGAGTCCCCAGGAACCAGTCACAGGGGGACTAAAGGAGGGTGCCAGGGCAGGTGAAATAAGAGTCAGCAGGGAACAAGATGGTGGTAAGGTGGGGCTAGAAAATGGCTGGACAAAAGATGGCGACAGAGGAAAAGAAGATGGCGGCAGAGCTGCCTGTGGGGGTTGGGGGTCAGGAAATGGCGGTGAAGCGGGGCTGGAAGAAACAGGGGAGGAAGAGGCAGGAGGGAGAACAGGCTGACTAGGGGGCCCCTTACCCCGCAGCGGCTGCCCTGGAGACCAGGGCTGTTTACCGGCCGCCGGCTGGGCACAGGATACGGATGGAGTGGAGTTAATTGAGGGGGTTGGGGAGCAGAGGAAGTTACAGGAGAAGGAGACCTGTGTGGAGGGGGTTCAT
>NW_007737705.1:47775-49177 GCF_000696425.1 Galeopterus variegatus | reverse complement strand
GAGAGAAAGAGAGAGGGAGGAATGGGAGGTTCAGCCTCCGGGGCCGGGAACGTGTCAATGTCGGGGCCGGGAGAATGTGATTAGGGTGAAGGTTTAAATAACCTACAAGCCTGACGAAAGGAAAAGGGGGCTTACCTAACGGATGAGCTGGTGGTGGGTGAAGGAAGCCAGAGCCGGAGAAAACAGACCGGGGCAGACCGTCAATCCTGGGGGGTCGTGGGGAGTCCGAGGAGGTCCGAGGAAGGAGTCTCCTGTCGCAGGGTGAACTCCATCCCGGGTTTCGGCACCAAATGAAAGAAAGGCAGCGAGACCCGGTCTGACGGTTCACCAGAGAAGTTCTGCTTTATTCAAGGACTGCACGTACATTTATAGGGTGCTGTGCTCCAGGGCGGGAGGGAGAGTGGACAGGCGGTAACTGATCGGACGGGGCTGGGCCGGAGGTGAGCCTTGACCTGTGACCGGCTGGGGTTTGGCGCGGGGTGGCTTGGGGGTTGGCACCAGCGAGCTTGTCTACTGCGGAGAAGAACCAGGAAGGGCGCCATATTGCCAGGGTGTGTTCTTTGTTCAGGCGCCCATGAGGTCCCTACAGGGCACCTAATAGGTATTCTATAAATGCTAATTGAATAGAGCAATGTTTATGCTCTGAAATAGAATTATATAGACTTGAACAGCATATTTCTCAGTTTTTAGTACCCAGAATAATATTCTGTTCAGTTGGATATATTATTAAAATGAGGTACAACTGAATATGATTTGCAGTCAAGCACTCTCCCAGTTGAAATGGGCACAGGCCCACATTGCTCTGGGGCATGACTGGCCAACCACAAGTATTGTTCCACTAAGTGTCCATGTTTTGCTGCCACCTCATCTGTAACTCTTTCTTCTTCCCCATTGTCTTAATCAGTTTGGGCTGCTATAACAAAATGCCATAAACTTAAATGTTAAAATTTGTTGAATAAAACAAAAATAAATTAAAAATAGTAAAAAATAAAAATAAAAATATAGTTAAACTTCCCTTCAGTAAAAACAAAACAAAACAAAACAAAAACCATAAACTGAGTGACTCATAAACAACATAAATTTATTTCTCACAGTTCTAGAGGCTGGAAGTCCAAGATCAGGGTGCCAGCATGGTCAGGATCTGGTGAGGACCCCCTTCTGGGTTGCAGACTGCCTACTGAATCCTCATAAGGTGAAAGAAGCAAGAGAGCTCTCTGGGGTCTCTTCTGCCATTCATGAGGGCTCCAACTCTTAGTACCTGATTACCTCCCAAAGGCCCCCTCCAAATACATTATACTGGGAGGTTAGATTTCAATATATTATGAATTTTAGGGGATGTAAACATTAAGTTCATAATAGCCCTCCTTTTTTTTTAAATTAGAAAATTAGAAAATTGGTAACA
>NW_007737705.1:25647-47645 GCF_000696425.1 Galeopterus variegatus | reverse complement strand
GGTGAAAGAAGCAAGAGAGCTCTCTGGGGTCTCTTCTGCCATTCATGAGGGCTCCAACTCTCAGTACATTAAGTTCATAATAGCCCTCCTTTTTTTTTAAATTAGAAAATTAGAAAATTGGTAACAGTTGTTTGTAAATTTATAGGACTCTTCTCAGGATAACTGCTAATAGTAGAGGGAAATTCCCAGCAGACGTAGATACTGATATACAAGTACCCCAAAAATGTCCATTAAGGGCAGAGTGTTAGGCAGTCCACATTCTAAGGTTCTACCTGCTGTCAGTCAACGGGATGGAAAGTAGTGAGCTAGCTGTGTGGGGTGTGAAATCCTAGCAGATGATAAGCAGTTAAGAAAAAAAAAAAAAAAACAGGGAAAAAAATGGGTGTAGCTGTTTCAAGAAATTAAGGTCTTGTTCGACATTCACTTGCTCATTCTTATTCACTGGTTCATTTATTCAACAATACTTATGCATTTATATAATAGGCCCTGTGGTACTCACTGGGCAAACACAAACTCTCGTTTAATGAACTCCATCATTCCAATCTCTGATTACTTGCACCTTCTTATTTGTTTCACTATTACAGCATTTATTCATGTCTTGTGGCTTTTAAAATTTGCCTATCTCCTTTAATAATATTAAAACTTCTTGAAGGCAGTGGGTTGTCTCATTAAATCTGATTATTTGCAGTCCCTAACCTAACTCTTGGCTTTTAATAGATTCTCAATAAGTATTTGTTGCTTTGGTTGGTTTTTTTTTTTTTTTTTTTTTAATTTCAGACTATTTTGGTGATTGTGGATGACAAATTTAGCCAATTCTTTCAATGTTAAAACCTCACTGACATTAAACATGCTCAATCAAGCAGTTCAAAATCTTTGGGCCCTGCTGGCTACTGGGACTCACAAAGGAAGACCATGAATGGACTAGAACCTGCTGGGCAAGTCCTGGGCCTGCAGTCACTCTCAAAGGACCAACATTTGCCGTCTCCAGGGGAGGATTGTGCGAGTACTAACTTGTGGGCTGGAGAGCAAAGGAAGAGCAAAGCTGGGCTAAATATCCAAAATACACGTGCTCAGAGGCTCACTTTACATCTTTGCTTACCCCCTTTTGCTTTCACGATTAGAAAGAACTGTAGGTCTCCCGCCCATCCTTGGGGTGGGGGGATAAATGTGGCACACAGGGGCACTTGCTTGCCAAGCTTCCTCTCTCATTCCCAACTTTACAGAGCAATGTTCATTCCTTCGAGTCTGCAGAGAATCTTTTGGTTTTATTTAATTCCTTAGTGAGGTTTCAGCTAGCAGCTGACAATGCCGTTAGTTTATTTTGAAAAGGAGTTTTACTTCATTAAAACACAGTGAAAGGAACATCACATTTAATGGAATGAAAACTAAAAATGGGCATGTTAAGTGAGTTGCTGCCCCAGAAGGAGAAAGAGAATGAAGATAGATTAAAAGGGTCTGGAAATCCTGCAAGTTCAGAGTCTGAAGCGATCTCTGGTTTCTTAATATGCTCCCTGGGGCCTTGCTATTCAAAGTGTGGTTCATAGGAGAGCAGCATCCACATCCCCTGGGAGCTAGACAGAAGTTCAGAACGCAAGCCCACTCCAGACCGAAGGAATCAAAATCTGCATTTTAACAAGAGCCCCAGGTGATTCTTCTTCGCATTAAAGTTTGAGAAGCACTGATAATATCTGGATGGATTTGACTTGGTAAAAGATTTCAAAGGAGGGCTTTGCACTTTGCCCTCAGGGAACCTATTCAATTGCCCCCTTTCTCTCCTTTTGGCCTTGTACTCAAATCTTCCTTGTGGAATTTAAAGAATCACTTTGCGTTGTGCTCGGCTATTAAACCAGGTAAATGTTCAGATTTCTAGAAGCCTCTCAGCTAGGAAGGAAAAATTATATTGTGACATTTTTCCCTTGCAAGAAGTTGTTATTATTTGTTCCATTTTGTAGATAAGAAAATTGAGGTTCAGAGAAGTTAAGTAATTTGTCCAGGATAACCCTGCCAGTAAGAGGCATAACCTGATTCAAGCTCAGGTCTACCCAACTCCAAAGCTCCTGCTTTCTCATACAGATGATGCTTTTGTGGTCATTATTGTTAGCTATATTCTTTTAAAATAGCAATCTACTGGTCTCTCCTTTCATAGTAAAAAATATTTTTTCAGGATACATTTCTACAACAGCCTAAATTAGTCCTATGTTTCATAAGGTTTAAATTTGGTTATTTGCCCCTGCCAACTACTATGTCCTCTTTTGAGCAATTTTCAACACAAGGCTCTGTAACTGCCAAGGGGAAGGGTAAGGAAACAGAAAGGCAGAGTGACCAAGCATGGGTTCCACTCCGGAAATGACCCCAGGGGAGTCTGGGCTGTGCCAAAAAAAGGAGGAAGATAAAAGAGCTGAGGACTCAAAACCGGAGACAGAGGAGAACTGTGTAAACAGATGATTCTGTTACGTTTGGCAGTTCTGCCTCTGTCACCTCATTCTGGTCAACTTCCCACACCCCACACTGAAGGGAGGAGACTCAGAATGTCCACAGCATTATGTCAGTGTCACAAATGGGATATCCTCAGCAGAAAGGATGTGGGGCCATGCTCTGAACATGGCCACGAGCCACAATTTTATGACCTGTCATATACTCTTGTGGAAAGTGAATCTGTCCACACCCCTCCCTCCAGCAATTTGGGAGAAAAAAGAGAAAAGACACAGGCAGTGTGGGCATGGATAAGGCAAGCAGGTGCCAAAAGTTATGAATGGCAACTCCATGCCTAAATTGATTTCTATAAGATCTTCCATTACTTTTAATAGAAATCTAATGCTGAATTAACTCTTTTGATGTAGATCAGCTCTCTTCTGTATTTCAAAAGGAAAAAATGATATACTGCAGATTAAGCTCTACAATATTTATTTCCTCCCAATTTTAGTTTTTTAAAAAATTTGAAGTCACAGAAAAATTAAATAATAGTACTATGAAAACCTGTGTACCCATCACTAAATTTAACAAGTGTTATGATTTTGGTTTTTTCTCTCGTTACTTGTTCTATTTTTTATTGAATCATTTTCACATTTTATCCCTAAATACAAACATTTATCTCTAAGAACAAATTCATTTCCTTCATAACTACAATATCAGTATCACATCTAAGAAATGTAGCATTGATTTAATATCATCTAATATATAAATTATATTTAGATTTTCCCAATTGTTTCATTCGTATTCTTTTTAGAGGTTTTTCTTTTTTCTTTTATGACCCAGGACCCAAACAAGCTTTATGCATTATATTTGGTTATGAAGTCTTTTAAATTCCTTTTAATCTAGACTAGAATATTTCCCCTGGTTTTTCCCTCTCAATTTCTCATCACATTTTCTTTTAAGTTAACTTGTAGAATATATCACAATCTGGATTTTATTGATTATTTGTCTTTATCATTTGCTTCTGATTTATATTTATTTAAAACTGAAGCCATTAAACAAGAGAGTTCCCACTGGGCAACAGGAGAACAATGGGTTTTGCAAGGTGGGGACAAGAAAATAACTGAGTGGTTAACTTCAGGTTACTTCAGGTTACTTTCTTGTAAAGGTCAAAGCAGAGGGAACTTCCTTACTGCACTGACTCATGTAGACTGGAATCTCCTCTTTTCCAGAAAAACTGGTCTATTTTAGAATCTCTCTGCTTCCTCAAAAGTAGGTTTGATTATGTGGGATTTAGCATGAATGCCTCCATTTTGGTTTGGTCTAATCTGCTGGAGCCTAATACAGGAGCTCCGTCCAAAATAATGGCCTCCTATTTTTGGTGAACACTACCATGAGCCAAACTTATTGGAGTTAAACCTTGCATTATAAGCCTTCCATTAGACTAAGTGAAATTATCTAGAACAAAGGTGTCAAATTACTATTTCCCATGGGCCAAATCTGGTCCACCTGATTTTGTAAATAATGTTTTGTCAGAACTCAGTCACACCCATTCATTTACATATTTTCTATGGTTGATTTATGCTTTCCTGCTGTGAAGGCAGATTTGAGTATAACAGAGACTGTGTGACCTGCAGAGCCTAAAATATTTACTATCTGGTCTGTCAAAAGACAAAATTACAATAAATTTATTTAAAAAATCTTATTGGCTTCTATTTGTGATTCTAGAATTGGGCAATACCTCATTCTATAAAATAAAATGAGTGTTCTAATAAGCTGAGCAGAGGAGTTTGGCTTTATAGTCAAAAAAGGGCTGAAGAAAGCAGAAACAGAACAAAAAGCTGAGTAGTAATTTCAAAGTTACTTTCTCTGTAAAAGATAAAGCAGAAGAGACTTCCTTACCATGCTGGTTACAACTGGCCTGTTTGGGGATTTAGCCATTCTCTCTCTCTCCCCCCCCCCCCCCCGCCCCCCCCGATTTCTCCAAAGGTCAGATAAATAACTTAGTGTTGTCTTGGTGGTGTGGAACTTCAGCATGAGTAACTCCATTTTGGCTTGGTCTATTGGACCTAGTGTGGGAGCTTAACCCAAACCAATGGCCTCCTATAAACTTTATTTAACAGGCCCATTATAGAATATATTCACTGATACCTGATCTAGAACAAGAAATAAAAACAGTACTTTCTCCTTTGGCTTTTAGTCAAGGTGTGGTTCAAATATTATCAAGTAGATTGCATAGATCCCCCTCATGGTTTTAATAGCTGGGAAGTAGGAAGAACTACATCGATCAAGATCATTAATCTTGATTTTTAAAATGTTTTCCCCTTAAAAACTCTTCTGATGGCCTTACGTTGACCACTTGAATTTAATCCAAACTCTACAGCATGAAATTCAAGGAAAGGCTCTTTATAATCTGACCTTAGGCACAATTTCCTACATCATATTTATTCCCCTACATTCTAATTCAGTAGATCTCAATGTAAGGGTATTCAAACAAACAAACAAACAAACAAACAAACAAACAAACAAAAAACACTCAAGAGACATGTTTAAAGTGCAGATTATCAAGTCCTACCTCCAAAAATTTGAATTAAGAAGGTCTAGGGTAAGAGGCAGTAATCTGCAATTTTCACAAGTACTCCATGTCAATCTGGTGCAGGTGGTCTGAAAACCTCATACTAGAAATCACTGGTTTAGCGACAACAAAATATTTCCTTTGACCCTTCCATGCCTTCCACGTCCCTTCTCACAAGTGTGCTTGGTGAACTCAAGGGTCTAGGCAAATGGCCCTTGGTGAAACTGTTTTAATGCTCTTCCTCCTGAGCTCTCACCTCACCGTCATAATACATTCACTCTAGCCTGATCTCATGGAAATGTATGCATATTTACTATTATTTATCTCACTACATTATTGTAGTTTATTGGCTGCCAACTTCATGGAGTGAATTCCTTGAGGTCAAGAAGCATCTCAGCCATCAAGGTGCAGTACCTTACACATAATTAACTTTGGATGAATATTAAAATGTATGCTTGAATGAATAAAGTGGCCATTTGAAATAGGTTTTTACGTGAAATAGATCTTATTTGAAACTATTCACATAAAATGTACAACACGGTACATGTTGCTAACCTAATTAGATAAGCTCTCTGCTTTACACTTGTTACATAAAATTTATTCCCCAAAAGGATTTGGTGTCAAAAGACACCATTAATAAAGTGAAAAGAGAAGCCACAGACTGCAAGAATCTATTCCCAATTGCATATACCTGACAAAGGATTCATAACAAAAATGAACTGGCTGGTTAACTCAATTTGTCAGAGCATGGTGCTGATAACAACACGGTCCAGGGTTTGATCCCTGTACCGGTCACCTGCCAAAAACACAAAAGCAAACAAAACAAAACAAAAAAACATAAGAATGTGTTAAGAGCTCCTACAATTTAATAAGAAAAAGACAAATCACCTAATTGAAAAAACAAGCAAAATATTTAAACAGGCACTTCACAAAAGAAGATATCCAAATGGCCAGCAAGTATATTAAAAGATAATTGACATCCTTAGTCATCATGAAGATGCAAAACCATAATGAGATATCACTACACATCCACTAGAATGACAGAGTTGGCAAAGATGTGGAGCAACTGGAACTCTCATGCACTCCTAGTGAGAATATAAATTGGCATAACCATTTTAGAAATGTGCATTTTTTGGGCCGAGCCCGTGGCGCACTCGGGAGAGTGCAGTGCTGGGAGTGCAGCAGCGCTCCCGCCGTGGGTTCGGATCCTATATAGGGATGACCGGTGCGCTCACTGGCTGAGCGCGGTGAGGCCGGTCTCAAAAAGGACAAAAAAAAAAAAAAAAAAAAGAAAGAAAGAAAACTGTTTCACAATATCTATGAATTCTAAAAACACACCTACTCTATAGCCTAGCAATCCCATTCCTAGGTATACATCCAAGAGAACTGAAGACATTTGTTCTCTAAAAGATGTGAAAAAGAAAATTTATAGCAGCTTTATTCATAATAATGAAAAATTGGAAATAGCCCAAAAGTCCATCAACAGGAGAATAGATAAATGATTTTGGAGTATTCATACAGTAGGATACTACACAGCAATAAAAAGAATTAATTACACATGTAAAGAACAGTGTGATTAATCTCACAGACACAATGTTGTGTAAAAGAATATTACTTCTCTTATTGGGTTGTTGTAAAGATTGAATAAATAAGCACAGAACAAAAAACTCAGAACAGTTCTTGGGACTTAGTAAGTGAAATGTAAGTATTAGTTATAACTTTGACACACTCGTTCTACAATTTACACAGTACTGTAAAATATAACTGGCTGGTATTTATATTTTCAAACCACTTGTAAGTTAATGGCCAACTTTTTTTTTTTTTAACATAGTTTTCCCCCACAACCTGATTTTCTTAAAAATGTAGTCAGCCCTCCATATTTGTGAGTTCTGCATCAGTGGATTCAACCAACCATGCATCAAAAATATTTGGGGAAAAAAATTGCATCTGTACTGAGCATGTACAGACTTTTTTTCTTGTCGTTATTCCCTAAACAATACATTTACATAGCATTTACATTGTATTAGGTATTATAAATAATGTAGAGATGTTTTAAAGTATACAGGAGGGTGTGCATAGGTTATATGCAAATGCTATGGCATTTGCTATCTAGGACTTCAGCATCTGCAGATTTTGGTATCCATGGGAGGTCCTGGAAACAACATCCCACAGATACCAAGGGATGACTGTATATGTATATTAAAAATATCAAATGAAAAAAAGAAAGTAAAAATAAGCATTACCCACAATCCACTACTTTTTCGTTTAATAAAGTAACATTTTCAAAAGTATCAAATGGGACCCCCAAAAAGCAAACAAACAAAAGAAAACTAATTTCACCATTTTTTTTAGACTTTATAAGTGTCCCTTGCTTTCCCCCTTCACTCTTCAGAGAACCCCCGTTATCAGATTAACCTGTGTTTGAATGTAGTTTTCAGGAAAGAAACATTCTACTTGGTGTACATACTGTGGGTCTGAAGATGATTAGTAGCAGGCAATCAGTACACACGAGCCAAAGACAAATTAAATACAGGTCTCTGATGGAGAAGATGCTTTGGAATGTATTCTCTTCCCAGTGGAGTCACAAGTTGCTTCTTTGTCCTTTGCCTAAACCAGCCCCTTCAGCATCACTCCTGCTGGCACCAAGACATTTGGTAAAATAAGTACTAGGGGGTGTACAACCGAAGACTCACAGCTGAGGCTTTGTCTTTTCTCAAATAAACATAATCTGAACAATGAGACACTGTCTGAGAGGACAAGGGGCGGTAGAAGAGCGGTTAGTCAAATTCTCCTTTCTAACTAGTTACTAGATTTATATAGCGTTTTTTCCCCTTACTGTTCTCTCCTCTTTTTCTTGAACAGATCCCAAATGGCATTTGATGCTCCCTCTAGAGTGACTTGACACAAGGGTCCAAGGAGCCCCCTAGGGTGAGGAAATTTGCCCAAGGCCTTTTTCTGCAGCCCAGGGTTTCTGGAGCCTGTGGAAGATTTTACTCAGATTCAAGGGCCCAGTTTTTCTCTTTGAGAATTATTTGATTGTTTTATTCTAATGCTCACAAATATTTTACAATGTTTCTAGGCTGTTTAGATGGGATTTGGGGTGTCTTTAGGGTCTCATATATCGTCTTAAATTTTAAGATATACGATAAAATTGTTTACTTTTATTTGCTGTCTTTACCCCCATCTTTATTCATTGTTCCTCTATTCTAGACACTTGTACTAGCATTCTATCTTTTCCCCTCCTCAAATCTCTTTATTGGTTTCACTTATTAATTCTTCAACAAATATTTTGTTGAATATTTAACTGCTCTGGGTTTGGGGATATGGCAGTGAACAAGACCAGATTCCAGGCATCATGGTCTTACATTGTAATTGAAACTAGAAGATAAACAAATATATACTTATAACACATAAAATAATGTTGTGTACTAATAAGCATCATGAAGAAAAAGACTGCAGTATAAGTGGATGGAGAATGATATGCTGGGGTTAGGGCATTTATTCCAGGCGCATTGGTCTGGTAAGGCTTCTCCAGGGAAGTGACACTCATTTTGATGCTTTTCCTTTCTTCTCAAGTCTTTCAGGGTGTTGGTGACCTGTTTCTGCACCTCTCATTCTTCTCAATTTATTTTTACCTATTTTTAATTATAACATAGTGCATATCTGTGGGTGCACCTCTCATTGCACCTTTGCACCTCTTTTTCTTTTTTTTTTTTTTTTGGCAGCTGGCCAGTACTGGGATCTGAACCCTTGACCCCAGTGTTATAACACCAAGCTCTAACCAACTGAGCTAAACAGCCAGCCTATACCACCCTTCATACCTTTACCTTATGTCAACACATCTTTCACTTCCACCCTTTCCATGGCTGTCCTACTTTCTTATGCTTACCTTCACTCCAGGCTTCTTCCTGACTGTCCTATATTCTCTCTTTAATCACTTCCAGCAGTTTCCTTAAACAGCTCAGCTCTGTCACAAAGAATTTTCAAGTGAGTGCTTAACACCTGCTTCTAAGTGATTTTAAATATCATTCATATGTCTTGGAAAATGCTATTTTAAAAATAATTCTAGTGTAAACCAGAGGTTTTCAAACTTTTGGTTTCATAAGTTGCTGTCTGTGGGGGATAAAAGGCTCTGAGGCAGGTACCTCTCCCAGCTCCTTCCTCTCAGCCCTGCAAATGCTGCTTACACTTATAAAAATATCAGTTCAATAGAGCTTTGCCTTAATATACAGCTGTGGTGGTGGCTATTAAATACCCACTTTATGCTGAGTAGCATTCATTGAAATCTGGAGTGGAAATGACTCTTTTAAAAAAACCACATCCATTTTTAGTGACTCACATTTTGAATGAAGCCCAGACCACCTGTTGTTTACTCCCTACCATTGGGAACTCTACCTTCGTTTCTGGGTTTCCTCCAGAGGACGCAGAACAGGGATTTGCACATAGTCTCCCACTGAATAAATAAATCCAACAATGAAGTGGCTCCTGAGAGTTTCATTAAACTATATGCGGAGGCTGAATTTTCAAGTGTCTTGGCCAGGCCCTTGGGAAGTATATGGCCTAGAACATGTGCCAGTGCTTAGCATAATACCTGGGATGTAATTACTATTGAATGTATCAAAGAATAGAAAGGGAAGGGCCATGTCTAGTAATTAAATATTTACAAGCTCTTCAGAAAAATTTGACTCTGTCCCATATATCATTTGGAAACTCTCTGTCAGCTTTTTAGGCACTTTTATTTTCATAATGTGAAGTAGTTTTTATTAGGACAGTAAACATGAAACCATATTATCTACACAGACTCAATGCCCTACAAAAAGAGTACTTTGCACTCTAATTAAGAACAAAGCACCTGTTTACGTGAGACTGAACTTCAGAATCACCTCTTTGTTTTTGTTTCTTCTTGTAAAGCTGAAGGAGGAATCAGAGGGAATTCAGGCGAAGGAGCTATTTGAGGATTTAATTGATGGATTGCATCTCCTAGCTGCTTTAGGGGCTGCTCAGGTTAAGCCAGAAGGATGGTAGCATTTCCATGGTTAAGAAGCTGGTTGACAGTTTTGCAGGCTCTGAGATTTCGTTCTGTCAGTTTGCCAAGGAATGAGCCGTCAGTCTCTGTCTACTGCAGAGCTTCTCTCTGGATCTGTGCCTTCTGGCTTAGCCCCACACAGACTCTATGACCCGTCTAGCGTCGTCATTTGGGAACTTGTTAGAAATGCAGAATATCAAGGTGTACCCCAAACCTTCCTAATCAGAACCTGCATTTTAGCAAAATCACATGGCTGCATATTTAGCAACTTTGACAAGTACTATGCTAAAGGGGCTGTCGCACAGCACTGAGCAACATGGTTACAAACTTTAGTTAGAGCTTCAAAATCATTGAAAAGCATATAAAAATGAAAATTCCTGGTCTTCCACCCCAGAGATTTAGATTCAGGGAGTCTGGGACGGAGCTCTGAAATCTGCTTTTTTTTGCTTATGTGTTGCTGGTCTGGTTCTGAGCTCAGGCTCTGTCCTGACAATTGGGTTTCCACATACTTTTGTTTCTTTATTCCAGTTCCATCACTTGGCACCACCGTATCTTGGTCTCTGCTTTAAAAATTGTTTTCAGTGTTGGCATCAGGATTTCTACACAGAAAGGTCTCAGTACAACAATCTAGTTTGAAGAAGGAGGCTTGACACTTTTAATTTAACACCTTACATAAAATTGAGAAAACATCTTTGTCCATATTGAGAAACTGGAGATAGTTAACGGAGATTATTAGAGGACACCATTACTATCTACTTTATTCTTACCAGTCTCTCCCCCTGGGCCCAGAGACCTTCTCCTGAACTCCAGACTTGCAGTTAGAGTCCTTTTGTCACAAACATCATAACCAATCTCTGCCTAACTTAATACAGGAATTTATTAGGAAAATATCAAATGGCTCACAGGATCAACAAGAAATCTATAGAGCAAGGCTCATAAATGGGTAGGAAGTAGGGTGGATGTGGCTGTCCAGGTAGCAGGAACTACTCAATGGTTTTGTCTGGGAGCCACCTCTGGAATGAATGAGCTCCAACTATTTTCAATCTTTTTGCTTCTCTTCTGAAGATTCAAATCCCAGAAACAGAGTCCCATGGCTTATTATCTCTGAATCTTCCTTGCCCAAGGAATTCCTGTTCCTGAATTCTGCTCATACGTTAAGCTATCTCTCCCTCTTGCTAGCAGGCTCCTCATCCTAACTGCCTGTCTGAATGTCCCCTCTTGTCGCTGGCAGTTCTTTGCTGTTTTCCTGACTGTTCACTGCTTCTGGCTTCCTCTTCTGTACCATTGTAGTAGCCAGTATAGTGCTGGTTCTCTCCTCTCTCCTCCTTCCCATCTCCTGTGGTTCACTGAGTTATCTCTAGTGCTCATATCGTAGCACATGACCAGGCTCTGAGGACAGATAAGGCTGATTTTGCAGCCTCTGAATATGTCGCACTCTCTCATATTCACACTCATACACAATTGCTTTCTCCCTAAAAGGCACTTGCCTTATTACCCTTCTTCCGCCTAATGAACCCCTATTTTTTCTTCAAGATTCAGCTCAGGGGCCACCTCTTGTAGGAAAACTTCCTGGAAATCTCAGTCTTTAGTTTGACTTAGCGGTTTCTGGAGGGTAGAGGCCATTTCATATTTATCTTCATGTCCCTGACAGTGTCTATTGCACTGTGATGTTAGATCAACAACCTAATGGTTTAAAAGCCAAAAGAAAGCATTTAAAATTCGAGGAGAGACTGAGGAAGTGTGGGAGTGAGTCACATCATCATCTGTGGGTAGAGCCTCCTGGGCAGGAGGAGCAGCCGGTTCACGGACCCTGAGCCTGGAGATCCCTGAGGCTAGAGGAGCATGTTGAGATTAAGGTCTGAGACTTTTTTGTTATTGTTTTTGTTTTTTATTTTTCAGGGCTTTTTTATTTTTAAAGGAAAGATCATAGCATGTTTTTATGTTAATGAGAGTAGAGTTGTATGCTAATGGGAGTGGGAGATGGTATTGGGCTTCCAGCACCATCTGGTATGTACAGGTGAAGTTAGGGGTCAAAGTGGCCATTTATCACTGCTCTTGGGTTTATTGCAGAGCTTCTCACCAGATCACAAAATGCACCAGATAACCAAGCCTCCAGTGTGTATTATTGAGATGGAAATCAAGTATCACGTGTAAATAGTTTAGCAAAGATCAAGCAAAAGCCAGTTCTGCCTGCTTTCTGGGTGGCTCTGATCCAAAACTATGAACACAGCTAATTCTTATTCCTTCTGAGCAACTCTAATTGCAAGGTCCTTGTGGTTAACTGTTCCTGGCCAAGGGTGTTTTGCTTACCACTATATCTACTATGTGCAGCACATGATAAACACTTAACATTTATTTGTTGACAGACTGACTGGTTTGATTCCTGCTGGTCTACAGAGTCACATTCTTGTAACTTTTCATAGTACAAATTTTTGTAGTGTTTACTGTGATAGCCATTAGCCACATGAAACTATTGGGCATTTGAAATGTGGCTAGTGTGACCAAGGAAATGATTTTTTCTGTATTTAATTTTAATTAATTTAAATGTAACAAATGAAACTTGACTGAGTTGAGGAAAACTTTTTTTTTTTTTGTCTTTTGTCTTTTTTCCATGTCCGGCAACGGATCGCAACCCTCAGTGTTGCCCCTGTACCGGACCGGGGACCGGCAACGGGATTGCAAACCTCGGTGTTGCTCCCGCGCCTCGCTCAGCCAGTGAGCGGGAACCAGTCTGTATGTGGGATCCTAACCCTCGGGTGGGATCACCGCCGCGCTTCCCAAGCGGCGCACTATCCAGTGCGCCACCGGGCTGGCCCCTGAGGAAAACTTTTAAGTATGCTTGTACCAACTTGGCTACATCAATCTGCTTTTTCTTTTTCTTTCTTTCTATCTTTTTTTTGGCAGCTAGTTGGTATGGGGTGAATCCGCTTTTTCAACTGTTAAGTTTTACAAAACCTAAATTCACATCAATTATATCTAATAAATGTTTTACAACCAAACTGAAATGTGCTTTAAGTGTAAAGGACACAAAAGGACATAAAAAAAAAGAATGCAGAATAACTCATTAAGTTTTTTTTATGTTGATTATATGTTGAAATAATTTGGGTATGTTGGGTTAAATATATTATTAAATTTAATTTCTTTTGTTTCTCTTACTTTTTTCTTGTGGACACTAGTTAATTTAAAAATACATGTGGCTCACACTTCATTTCTGTTGGTCAGTACTCTTCTAGAGAGTCCCAAACATAATGTTTTATTGCAATTCCTGAGTCTTCTACTTCAGAAAACTAAGTAAGAATGTCTATTCATATAAATACAGAATATGGTCCTCTATGTGGTCAGGAAAGAGAGGTATATTTGGTGGAGGACAATGAGCATGAACTGTGGAGTCGAACCTGTCTGGGTTAGTATCTGAGCTCTGCCCCTCCTTTAGCAAAATACTTATCCTCTCTCAGTGTCAGATTTCCTGTTGTGTAAATTAGGCATATGCCTACTGTAGAGTGCTCCACCCACATTCCCTGGGTCCTGTACATGCATCCTCCTGTGTCATTTGCCTGAATAGCCCATACCTGTGGCTGTCTTTGGGGGACTGCTCCTGGGCTACTGGAGCTGCCTGGGGCCATAGCCACTGAGTGACTGGTGCAGGAGTATGAAAGCCCAGCTCCCTACCCTCAAGTGGGGACAAATTTTAATGTGTCATTTACACCACAGATTTCCCCTGGGGCATCTGATCCAAGCAGAGACTTCACCTGAAAATCACACCCTTACCCCTCCACACCCCACTTCCACTTCCCTCTCCTGCTTCTAAGGGTCATCTTCTGGAAACCCAACCTAGAACAGCTAACTATCTCATCTGTTTTTCAGAGATTAAATGAGAAATGCCTGCCATAGATGCTGTTTGTAATCCCACCCCACACTGTATACCATCCAATACACTCCAATGGTTTTGCTGACACATCAGGAAGATGTGAATTGCCAATGATTTTTTATAGTCCTGGAGTGGGTTTGGGTTGAGATATTTTGAAAGTCTCTCTCTCTCCATACCCCTAACCATTTCTCCATCAGCTCAGATATAACAAACATGTAAGAACTCATAGGCTCATGGGACCTTAGAGAACGTTGAATCCACTTATGTACAACCAATGTTACATATGTTTGTATAATTTTCTGTAATTACATTGTTTAGACAGGTGTTCTGGGTAATTAAATCACTCCCAGGGTACCAATTATACTACTTAAGAGGGGCATTAACTATTTCAAAATCAAGAAAGGAGATTATTTCAGTCAGAAAATAGTTTACTGAGTCAAATAAGATCCATATACACATACATGCCCTCTCACTCTATAAATACATATAAATGTTGCAACTATAGCATTTTTTGTATGAAAGACAATCTGTTTCTATTTTTATACGCTTCCACTGTCTTTTAACGAGTTTTTATTAATACTAATACTTACAATTTATTGATACTTTCTTTTGACAAGTTTTTATTAATACTAATACTTGACACTTTCTTTTGACAAGTTTTTATTAATACTAATACTTACAATTTATTGACATTTATTATATGCCAAAGATGATTTTAAGGCATTCACAGATACTAACTTATTTATTCTACTCAAAAACTGTTCAAATACTATCTCTGAATTGGCCACCCTCAGTTGCCCTATCCCAGCCTTTATCACTACCTGAAATTTTTATTTATTTGGCTTATGTATTTACTGTGCCCCTTCCACCCAGCTTTTTCCCCACCCCAGTTAGACCATACATTTCAGACAGCATGCACTTTTCTGTCTTGCATACTACCGTGTCCACAGTTCCCAGAACAGCGGCATGTGGCAAGCACTCAATAAATGTTTACTGAATGACAGAATGAATTTGTGGATGAGAACTCTGAAGCCCAAGAGGCTAAAAGGTTAAGATCCCAGAGCTGGTATGGTAAGTAGCAGAGCTCATATTTGAACCTCTGTCTTTTACCCACCATGCAACATTGTCTTTATATTACTGGGCTAGAAAAGAATGACATATCTTGCCTGTAAAGAAACCACTCTCTGGTAAGGCAGGGAAGACACTCACTTCCAATCAACAAATATTTGTTAACTTTTGTGAGGCACTGTATAAAGCACTGAGGACAAAGAGGAAAACAACACAAAAACAGCCTAGGCCGGCTTTTTGTCGAGACTCTTTAGTAGAGAAGACAGACATTACATGTAATAACAAGTGAGATAAGTATTTTGGAAAGGAATGTACAGGGATAGAAAAGAATAGCAAGGTAACCTGGCCAAGTCAAGGGGGTCAGGGAAGGCTTCTCTGTGAGAGGGAATGTAGCCTGTTCATGAAATTGAGAGAAGTATAATGTGAAGGTCATGTAGAGGTGAGAGCAAAAATGACAGGAGGTAAATAGAGAACAGCCTTGAAAATGTCGTGTACAAATAATGATCATACCTGGTGAAGAGTGATGTGTCCTAACAAAGGTTGGTTACATTGTTATGGGAGTTAAGAGCATGGTAAGATTCCAACTTTAGGGGAAACTTCATGAAGTCACCATAATGACACATACTTTGAAGGCTAAAAGAATACAGATACATTGAGATGGAGAAGAGCATCCAAAAGTTTTTTGTTTCTTTCTCAGTTTCAGTTTTTGAGTAGGTAATGAATTCCCATGGTTTTATATATATAATGCATAAAACTGTAAACTATCTGACTTTGACTGCTGTTTCTCACCCATCCAATTCCCAAGCCCTACACTGCCACAAGTAATCTCTTTATTAGTTTTTTATATGTCATTTCAGAATTACTTTATGCAAGTACAAGCAATTATACATATAAGTTCTTTTTTCTCCAATCTTTGTATTATATAGCATATTACGTATGCCATTCTATACTTTACTTAACAACATATCTTGAAAATCTTTTCATATTAGCACATAAAGAACTTTTGTATTTTTTTAACAGCTGCCCAGTGTTCACGTGAATGTATCATAATTTGTTTAGCTAGTCTTTTATTGATGGGCTTTTGGGATGTTTCCAGTCTTTGGCTATGGAATAGTTTTGTAGATATGGCATTATATAACTGTGCAAATATATTTATATTTTAAAAGCTATTGCCAAATGGCCCTTAATAAAGTGTTATATGAAAATGCCTCCAAATGGTTAGATTTAACTATAAAACTAACCATAAAGCTGAGAAGCAAATAAAATGAATTATTATTTATTTTTTTTAATGATGCCACTAATGTACTTGCTCCTTACCAATAAAACACTAGATGCAATTACAAGTTAGAAATGGAAAGCTGTGTTGTATGTTGAATCAGATACAGATCCAAATTTTGTGAGGCCTGAAGCTTATGCAATTTGGGGGACCTTCTATGAGAAAAATAATAATGAAACTGCAAAACACAAGATTGGCAATACAGAACTTTGGAAGGGACTCATGTAAGAGAGGGGCCCTAAGGTATAAGCTTCATTGGCCTTGTGGCAAATCTGCTCTGTGTAGGACCTACATGCAAACATGTGGGGGAGGACAAATTATTCATCCTTTTCGCTTGGGAGAAACCATGTTTGAAAAATGTGGACCTCTGCTCTTAGCTACATTTCAGTGAGAATAAATCCACTGGTCTTAGAGCTTTCTGCTCCATGATGTATGTAAGATTCCCTGTATTTGCATTCTATCTCCCCAAATCGATTCATTCCAATAATGTGACATCTTTCATCTGAGAAACCCCAAACACCCTTCAGATATTTCTTGGTAATATTAACAATATGTGATATAGAGAAAACTGTAACACTATAAAGATAATTCCCAGGGAAGAGTTCAAAGGGCCCTCATTAATCTCACCTATCTGATAATAGGCATAGAAGTTCCAGCTGGCAAGTGATTACCACTGAGAAATGACTTCCTTATACTATGTTTGAAAGAGATAAGCTGACGAGTTGCATTTAGCGATCTGAAGTTAATGATCTATCAGTGCAGCTTTTTTTGTCTGCTCCCAGGTTCTTCTGCAGTTCCTTAGGCTAGCACCATTATGGTACTTCTGAGGAAAGAAGACGGACAGCTGATGAGACCAGCACATTCTTTGGAATAGTATAGAAGAGAAAACATAAGCAGAGTAGAGAGGATATAAGAGAGGAATCCAGAACCAGAGTTAAGGGACAACAGAATGAACTGGTCTAATGCCAGTTAAAAACAAAGTGAAAATCAAGTCCAAAAGAACATAGAGCCTGGAATAGAAATTTAGAAATATAAGGCACCTGCCAAGCAAGATTAGGGTTTTAGTGTAGCTGACTACCTTTAACAAAGAAAGACTCAGATCTGACATTTAAAATACAGGCATTATCCAATTAAGTGAGATTTGGAAGAAGTTCATATCCAGCTTCTTGCTTCACAAATTTTAGAGGTTCTTTTTTTTTCCCTCCTTTTTGTCTTTTTTTTACTGACCGGTAACGGAGTCGCAACCCTCGGTGTCGCGCCCGTACCGGGGACCAGCAATGGGATCGCAACCCTCGGTGTTGCGCCCGCACCACGCTCAGCCAGTGAGCAGGAACCGGTCTCCACATGAGATCCGAACCCTCGGTGGGAGTGCCGCCACGCTCCCAAGCAGCGCACTCTCCAGTGCGCCACTGGGCCGGCCCAAATTTTAGAGGTTCTATGACTAAGTTTAAGTCATGTTGACCTTTAGCCAAATGTGCCTCATAAGCTAAGTTTCAAGATCATTGCCGGTGTCCAAATGTTCACAGTTGAGTTCTCAGGTCCGTGGTGAGCAGATTTGGTAACTGCTTGCTAGGAAGCATCTGCTCCTGCTCTTGCTTTCTTCTTTTACTTTGTTTAAGGATCACTGACCAGATAAGGAAAAGAGGGTCACTGATGCCTATGTACAAGGTAATCAATTTACACCCACAAACTGATGTACAAGAAATATTACTTTTTACCCTCTCTTGTTTGCTGTTATCTTTTTAAAATTGGTTTCTTTAAAATTCAGCCTAATCCCATGGTGTCTCACTGGGTGGTAGAAATTGAATCTCTGTCATTGCTGGGGTTTCCTCACCCTCCGATCACATAGGAATCAAGGATGCTTACCTACACTTCACATGAGCTTGAAATAAACTTCTATCACGGTTGTGGGAAAAGAAAAAAAAGAAAATGGATGCTTATGTAGTGCCCAGAAAACTGGGTGTGGAAATCATTGCTTTGGAAAGCCCACCAGATATTCCCAAACCCCTTCCGCTTTGTCACCTTCCTTGCCGCTAGGAGTGGACGAGTGGTCAACTGAAGGTGTTGGTCAATACGAGGTAAGAGGGCTTCTGCCAGGGCTGTCTGGAAAAGCTTCTCTTTTTCTGATAAAATGGAAGTAAGGTCCTAGTGCTCCCTTTCCTCTCTTTCTCCTGACTTTTATATAGACTTAATGCCTGCAATTGCAGCAGCCATCTTGCAACCATGAAGGACATGTCAGGAGAATCGCAGATTTGGTGGCTCCAACATCATTGAACCACTGACCAATTCCAGGAGCCCCTTTTTTCCATCATTCTTGTTGATGAGAGATAAAGAAACATTGTCTTTGTTTGAGCCACTGTATGTTTATTTATTTATTTATTTTCAGCTAAAAAGCATTTCTAACTGATTCATGGAGCAAACAATGCTATTCTCCAGTCCATCATGGTTGCTGCTGATATATTCATTGCCCAATTGTTCCTTGAAATCCAGTGGCAAACTGCTCCTGGGCCCTTCACTGGACATGGGAAATGGCCAGGGCTAACACATTCCCTTTGAGACCTTGCCTGGGCCTTGCCAGGAGTGGGTTCCTGCTTCTCTAAAGAATTGTAGACTGCTATCGCAGCCCAGGCCAGGGGAATTAACCTTTTACCATCTCGCCACTTGCAAAGACATTCTCCTAGCTCTTTCCTCCATTGGAGACATTTATTACAATCTCTTCTATGAGTTGAGTTTTTACAAATAAATGAAGTGCCTTTCTTCAAGATGTTCCTGCTTTCTGCTTATCTACAAACCACCTCTGAGACAAGGGAACAAAAATTGAGCTATCTGCTTAAAATGTAGGAGTTTAAAACGGTAGAGAGAACCAACACAGGTTAATATTTTAATAAATTACCTTGCCACACGTACCAGCCTAGCAAAGCAACTACTGTGGTAAGAAACACCGTGAGAATAATGATAGCTAATTAACTAGGATGACTTTTGAGCCCTGTGCCGACTTGCGTGCATAAACTCATTTGGCTTGTTTCTGCACCTGCACAGCAGGTTTCCACTGCATGTATGACATAGGGATGCTTCTTCATATACCAGCAAGAGAGTCGGAGCTTCAGAAGCATGTATTTGGATGTGGCGTGAGGATGGAACGGGAAGATGGAAACGAGAGTGAGCCTGTCTAATTAATCATCTCAGACTTGGCCACTTCTAAGACCATCACTGTTCATATTTTTACATTTTCATCTGCATCATTTATTCTGAAGAAGTCAGAGCTTTCATTTGAAAGTATTTACTTTTTATTTCTGGATTATATTTGGTTAAAAGTTTTACTTATGTTTAAAAATTCATTTTTTTTATGGTAATCATTTATATGACTAACTGCAGGGTTGATTGTATTAACAAAGCACTGGAAACAACCTAAATATCATCAACATGAGTCTGATTACAACAAATCATAGTACAACCACAGCATGGAATGTTATGTAGCTGTAAAATCGAACAAGGAAGTACTCTACAATGGGTATGAAAATCCTCTCTCCCATTTTCATCTTTTCTGCTCATTTTTCACACCCTCCATAGGTAATTTCTTATGTATCATTTCAGTGTCCTTATACACAAGTAAATACAAGATTAGATTCTTATTTTCTCCTCTTTTTTTTTTTTTTTGTATGAAAAGGAGGATATTTTATATGCCATTCTGTTCCTTATTTCACTTAATAATGTATCTTGGATTTTTTTTCTAAGATAGAAGGCTTTCATTTGTCCAAAGTCTTCTTTCATACCTTGTAGTAGTGTTTTAAAGTCTTCTTCACTTGGGTCTTGCACATTTCTTGTTATCTTTGTTCCTAGATATTATATTTTTTGTTGCTTTTGAATTATCTTCAATTCCATCTTTTAATTGGTTGTTATTTACATGTATTAGTTTCTGTTTATTAATCCTTTAACCTTTAACTTTTCTCTTGATTTTTAAACATTTTCACAATCTCTGGTTAAGGTTAACAAGTCTTAAGCTTTTGGCCCAGGTGTCTCTTTACAATGCAAAGCTTTACGTTCACAGGTTTTTGGCTTGCTGTAAGCCACAGTGTGCTTGTGGCTTCTCACAATAAGATATTCCTCCTGACATTCAGAGAATAATTCTAAGTCAGAGGCTAAGCATAAGGGCACTGTTGGACTGCAGCTCAGTCAAAACTACAAAATAACTTCACAAGAACTGTTCCATCCATATACTCCGACACAGCTAGATTATATCTTTCACAGATGTTTGGTTCATCAGTTGAACTACGGTTTATGTTTTTCGTGTGCTCACAGCCCACTGGACCTCACATCTTTGGGAACCGAAAGGAAAAGCTTTTCATGTATTTAGCTTGGGGCCAGCTGAGCACCTGTGAGCCCATCTATCAATAAGGTTCCTGCACAATCATCTGAATTGCCTGCTATCATAAGGGCACATAATTTTAATGCAATGTAATTAAAATAAATGTTTTTCATTCCTGCATTACTTGTAGGCAGGCATAGTTGGCCAGAAGGGACAAATATTATCAGATCCTATTTCATAATCCCTACTGCAATGAAGCTGTAAATGGGTGGCTTTTAAATAGGACAACCTTATATACTTATTTTCCAAAATATCTGGGCCCAAAAGGTCATTCAATCAAAACCCAAATATTTGTGACCAAGTATCATTCTCTTTCAATAAAAAGCCCTACATTTTTATAATAGTCTGCAATAGCTGCTCCCAAATTACAGCAAAAATATTTTTCAAAGTCAGGTTTCCATTATTCAGGAGAAAATTATCAGATTTGTGGCTCTTCCTAGGCCAAATTTCTCTTTTAATATCTATTTTCCAGTTATTTCAGGTTTCACTGGCAGCGTCATCAGAGCCCATTAGGGAGAAATGAAAACCACAAGATTTGTTGAATTGGTTAAAGAATTACAGAGTGTTAGAGCTCATCTAATCCAACCTCCTCATTTCACAGGTAAAGAAATCAAGGAAGGAAATGGCTAAATGACTTGCCCAGGATTGGAGGTCAAGTCTCCTGCTTCCCAGTCTATCATTTACTCTACCACATCACAATGCATGTTCCTAGGCATGAATGAGAAAACACATGCCAATAATTATTATTGTCAAAGATGTGATCATTACTAATGAAACTCCAGACATATATACAATATTTCTTCATAATATCTTTTTGGACTGAACCTCATGGACTCCCATAGTTGTCATTACCGACTTAAATTAGAATGGCCAGCCTTGGCTTCTTCTATGCCATTGCCTGTACTATAGCTTTATCCACCTAATTCACTGACAAATCAAGCACAATCTTGCCAAAACTGAGCTTATTTTTAATTTCCACCAAATCTGTTCTTTCTGTATTTCCTACTTTGTTTTTTGGCTCAATAATCACCAAGTTGTCTAAGTCCTCACCTTACCCTTTACATTCTATTTATTGTCAATTTCTGTGGTTCAGTTATCTAAACATCTCTCACATATTTTCTCATCTCTTCATCTCTATTTACACATCTTTGTTACTTCTCACCTGGACTCTCTGCATTCACCTCTTTCCCCTTCAAGCTCTTCTCCCTACTACTTTCAGAATCATTTTTCCAAAGGGTAAATATTCTCTTGCTATGCTCTTACCTGAAACTCTTTGCCATCTTCCTTGTGTTCATTAAATCAAACCCATATAGCATGATTACTTAAGGCTCTTCACGATATGTCCCGTTTTCTAACTTCATCTCCTGCCATAGCTTTTTAATGTTAGGTTCCATAAACACAAAAATA
>NW_007737705.1:4223-24736 GCF_000696425.1 Galeopterus variegatus | reverse complement strand
CTCAAAAAGGACAAAAAAAAAAAAAAAAAGATCCACTGCAAGAATCAATCCCTTGATTAAAGTAGGCAATGTTTATTTTTTTGATCCTTACACTGTGCCTTGTATGTACTTCTATTACTATATATCACATCACAGTATAATTCCTTATTTACCTGTCACTTTGGTATTTATCTTTGCCTTAAGACCTAGTGCAGTGCCTGAATGAATAATGGAACAAATAAATGGGCACTTGTAATAGAAATCTAGACAGACATTTTATGGTGAGATGTAACACGGTATACTTACAACATTCTGAAAATAATACTATTTGGTCAGTGCTGCTCAGAATAGACTCATGACAGACATTTTATGGTGAGATGTAACATGGTATACTTACAACATTCTGAAAATAATACTATTTGGTCAGTGCTGCTCAGAATAGACTCATTGCCCAAGCTATGGATTGAAGCGTTTTGAATTTATGGGATTTTAATAAGTATAATTTAGAATGATTATGATTTATATCTGCCTTACCTTTTCATTGAACGTGAATTTGTTTCCTCACCATGTAATCATTGCATATAATTCTCTCATGATGACAAAATAGTTATTTCAGCAAAACATGCAGATATGGAAAAGACATCTTATATTTTATCTCTTTTTCAGTAGGGTATTTAACAGAGTGTTTCATGTATCTTTAGCAGCATTAGTTAACTTCTGTTTCTCTACCAATCTTTAGTCACATAAATTTTATCATACATTTATTAAGATGTTCTGGACTTTTGGGCTTTAAGAATATAAATGTATAAGGATATATGTACTCATAGATCAGATATGTGGGGTTAAATATGGTGTTTACTAAGTTAAGTGGGGACATTTAGCTAATTGCAACACTTGCCTAGGGACTGGCTAATATTTCATTTCAGGACTTCTCATATATTTCTACCAAAGTACACACTGCAGAGATGAATGATTTTGTATCCCTGGGCGATCTAGATGTTCACCTTCTGCAAAGGTAATATTTATTTGAATTTTTAATCGTACTAGATTTTGCATTTTACTCCATTATATATTGTTTTAGATACCTTAATTTTTAATAGCTATATAACTCTAGAAACCTGTGCCAAGAGTAGGCTATGGCTTCTAGCACTTCTCTTCATTTTGCCACATATGCCAGGGATTATGATATACCACATTTGCTAAGCAAAGGGCTACTGTAAAGGGTACTGAGCCCCATCACGAACACTTGGATCCAACCCTGGGTATGCCATTTACCAGCTTTTGATCTTAAGCAAGTCACCTAACCTTTCAAAGTTTCATTTTTCTCACCTTAATGAGAATAATAACACTTACAATACTTCTTCAAAGGATTATTTTAAAGAGTGAATTAAAATTGCTCAGAGATCTGAAGACACAAGCTTGGAAAATGGGCAGGAATAAAGGGAGTTCAGGCAGCCAGAACCATAGCCAAATACACCGTATCGAACCACTGCATCAAAGACGCTGCTGCTGCCACCAGCAGCCCCTGGCTGTCTTACCGTGGACTCCATCACTTGCTGCCCTGATTCGGGCTGCCTCTATCAGCATTGCCAGAATGAATCATCCACTAAGTCCTAACTCTAGCTGCAAGGAAGCTACAAATGCATGTATCAGGCTTTGTCTTTTATGATAGGAGATTGTCCTATGATCCCAATCATCTACCAACAGAATGGAGACTCCCTCAGACAGAAGAGGGAATTAAGATGCTGAACCCACAACAGCGCTTTCTTGAACTATTGCCTTGGTCTCCTCACTGGTTTCACTGCCTCCAGCCCCCCTGGTGGCATCAGACTTTGTTTTTCAAACGAAAATCTAGTTCTGCTACTGCTCTGTTTAAAGCCTTCAATGACCCCCTTCCCTCAATGCCTATGTAAATGCAAACTGGCTGGAATACTATCTGAACCCTTCTAATCAAGTGCTCATCCCCCTCCCCCACCATACTCTTCTGTACTTCTCATACTCTAGAGAACCTTCTGCCTGGCTGAAATATACTAGTGTTCCCAAGGTGTCATGCTGTTTAATGCCTCTTTGCCTTCCTTTTTGTAGAAAGGGAAACTGTGAAGGAATTGAAAAAAAGACTTGCACGCTAACATCTTTCTTCAGAAAAGGACATAATTGTGAGATTGTCCAGATAGGGAGGGGAGAAAGGAAGGAAGAACCCTTTGTAGGTTAAGGCTGAGACCGAATCTGATGGCATGCTGCTGCACATGGAGGCACGGCCAGCCTGTGGGTAGTGGAGAGGACCACTGAGCTTGCCCAGAGCGCAGTACCCAAGTGGCAGAGGGCAGCAAATAGCCAAAGAAGCAGACTCGCATCTCTATCCCATTTCTCTGGACTGGCATACTCCTAATATGCTTGTTTGACCCCTGGAGGGGGAGAGAAAGCTCCTCGAATGAATACATTGGAATGTTTTGCCTAATGACCAAGCGATCTCAGGCCAAATTATACTTAATTAAGAAGAGGACTGGATACATGTGGACTAAAAATCAATCATACCTGTGAGAGTGCACTCTCATGTTGTTCCTCTGCTTGTAGAAACTACCTATCCCTTTGTAGACTGCAAAAAGACCACCACTAAACTTCCAAGACTCAGCTCCAATACGCAGATAAAGAAAGTTGTAGAAGAACTCAGAGTCAACTGTTAAGATTAGTTGCCTCTGGGCAAAGAGGGTAGGGGTGGATGAAGGAGGGACTTTTCACTTTAAACCCTTCTGCACTGTTTGAATTTTTCACAATATTAGTGAATTATTTTTATAACTGCATTTTCAAAAGGTAGAGAAATGGTGGTGTCTCCCTTGCTATTTTCCTTTAAAAATGACCTAGTGTCTAACAAAGAGTACACAAAAGCAGTGTGGGAAATAAAAAGTAAAAACACCTTAAGTGATTTTTTTTTTTTTTTTTTTTGTCCTTTTTGGAGACCGGCTGCACCGCGCTCAGCCAGTGAGCGCTGTGAGCGCACTGGTCATCCCTATATAGGATCCGAACCCGTGGCGGGAGCGCTGCTGCCCTCCCAGCGCTGCACTCTCCTGAGCGCCGCGGTCTCGGCCCTAAAAATTGTTACTATATTAAATACCCTTGAGGGCTGTTATTGCAGCTAAAATGCACTCACCAACACATCAAAGGATAAAATACATAAGTAAATAAAACCATGTCGTATGTGCTGTATAGTCTTTGGACTTTGTGTATGCAGGCAACCTTCTCATCCACCATTAGTAGGCTGTTAACCTTTACTCTGGCCTCTTCAAGCCCTCCTAACTGTGGGGCAATGTCCAGGCTTCTTAACTGGGCACCCTAGGTTGTCCTGTTAGTCTTCCTCCCACCTGGACACTGGATTTTATACCACGCTTCTTTTCAAATGTGTATCAGGCATATTTTCTCATTTGATTGTCATTACAATGCTTGAGAAATAAAGACAGTTATCACCCCTTTGCTGATGAGAGAAGCTCTCAGTTTTTGGTGGAGCTAGGATGAGGATCCAGGTCTTTTGTATCAGGCATATTTTCTCATTTGATTGTCATTACAATGCTTGAGAAATAAAGACAGTTATCACCTCTTTGCTGATGAGAGAAGCTCTCAGTTTTTGGTGGAGCTAGGATGAGGATCCAGGTCTTTTGGCCATGAATGAGGTTTCTCTGTTTTCACCATACCACTTCATCTCTCCTATTGTTAGACCTGCACTCCCAAACCACTATCCATGCACTCCGTTGTCTATTGTATTATTCTAATGACACCGTAGACATCACTATCATATTATTCTCTAATACTATTTCTCAGTCCTCTACTCTTCCCCCATAACATAAAAAATTGAATATATACATATTTGAATTGAATGTGTGCGTGTGTGTAATGTTTTTATTTCCCCAACCAGGCTATAGGCTCGATGAGGGTGAGGACTATGTGTTCCCCACCACCACTCTATGCTCATTTAATGCCTGGTGTATAGTTGGCACACAATAAATATTTGTTGAATGAATGAATGCACACCAGCTACTTGATTAGTTAGGCCTCTCTCAGTTGCAGAACTCATTTAAACTAGCTCGAGCAGAGAAGGAAATTGGTTGACTTGGGTATCTAGGAAGTTCAAGAATCAGCTGGTTTCAATGATGGCTCCCTTGAAGTTAAATTAAATTTCTCCCTTCTTCCTCTCCCTTCTACTCTTCCTCCTCTTTCTCTTTCCCCCTCCTCTGGCTGTATAACTTGCTCCTTCTGCAGTTGGGCCTCCTCCACCTGTTCCACCTATGGTGAAGACAGCAGCTGAGATCTGGGATCTCCCGCCCTAATTTAGCATCCCGGGGAAAGAAAGCATACCTGTCTCAACATAGGTATTGTAGTTTCAGGAAAAGAGAATTTTAGGATTGGCCAGACCTGTGTTCTATGCTAACAGTGTGGCTGGAGTGGGGGTGGGGTACAGTGATAAGCAGCCCCTCTAAAACCATGTGAAAGTGGGGAGGGCTGGTTTCCCAAAGGAAGAGATGCTGGGCAGATGAAAACAGCATATGTGTGCCATAAATATTTTCATAGAGAATTTTATTAAGTAAAGGAAAAGCTGCTTATGAAGTTACTTCCTGCCTCTTGAATTGAAGCTCCTTGGATGAAGCCAAATTATGACCTTTTGAACTGTTTGACTTAGATCATAAACTTCACTTTATTCTTTGAGTCCTAAGGTGTTAATAAGCACAGTAATAAAAAGAAGTTCACTCATAACCTTACATGTCTATCTGTTTAGCAAAGCAAAGGACTTCAAAACAATTTTTTTGTTGCTTATTTTGGCTTCCAACCAAATAGGAACTCTAGAAATTGGTTTGCAGAAAAAGTGTTTCAATGTTAGAGAGGAAATGTGCTTCTCAGTAACTACCACAGGATGCAGATCCCCATTGCATGGAGAAAAAGCTCTAGGCAACTTTTCCTGTGCATATGGAAAAATAGAGAATGTTCATCATTCACATGACTGCTAAGGCATTGAAAGTACTGCTATTTCTGCAGCCTCGATTCTTAAAGGGGGAAGTGGGTTTTCAGTTTGAGCATTTGTTAATTTGTCCAGTCCCTGTGTTTGAAAACTGTCTTCTGAGAAAGAAATAATAATAAGAATTTTAAAAAAATCTTTCCTTATTCATTGCTACTTCAAGGGACTTTACTTCTATACCCTTTCCATATTGGCATGAAATGCCTGAGAATGCAATAGTTTTTATAAATGAATGAGAATGCGTGTGAGAAGTATTTTATCCAGATGCCCAATAATGTAGGATCAGAGACTTAAATACTGCTGGAAACTGTAGAACAGAAAGTATGAAACTGGTTCCTTTTTGGGGTTTTTTGGTCATAGCTTTTTTAAATATTAAAACCAAATCTTAAGGAGAAGGAATAGTGAAATTTTCTGCTTCTTAAAGTTATAAATATATATGATTAATAAGAAAAATACTGAAGGAAATGAAAATAATCTCACATCCTGTACTTCCTGACATCCTCTTTAGATTTTGTGAAGTTTCCTGTCGTTATTTTTCAGTGTATTTATTTTTAGGGAAGTTTCTTTAGCTAGAAGAGAGAGACAAGCGCCCTGTCCCTCCACACATGCACGCTCGCACACACATACACATATTGCAAGTTTGTCATGTGCCCATGATTCGTAATAGAATTTTTGCTGTCAGTTATGGCTGTGTTTTGGGTGGTCATGACCCAAGTGAATTATGAAATTAACTTAATGGGCAGAGATAAACTTAATCCTGTAACATCTTTGTGAGGTGAATTATATTATCCCCATTTTACCAATGAAAAACATCAGACCTTAAATGTTGAGTAACTTGCCTGAGTTCACAGGGCTGGTAAGAGGTAAAATTGCATTTGGAGCCTTTTTGTCTTCAAAACCTTGTCTTAACTATGAAGTCTATATCACATCATTTAACATACAAGGGGTCTTCAACAAGTTCATGGAAGGATTCATATTATCTTTTAATTCTTTTTTGTTCCACGAATTTTTTGAAGTACCCTCACATCTCCTAATAATTCTGGATATATCACATTATAAATATAGCTATATATAGAAGAAAACCTATTCTCTAATATGTCTTATAAAGAAAAACATAGGGTTTGTGGATAATCAACCAGCCTTTATTGTATTGAATATAAGCTTAAAAATCAAATGTATACATTCATATGTATGTGTGTGCACATGTGTTTATCAATTAGAGTTGTGGGGAAAAATAATTCATAGGACTCAGCACCATTAATGGAAATATTAAAATTCATTGGGGCTCATAATTCATGAGTGACTACTTAGGTAAGAAAGAATTTCTTATTTTTAAAAATGCATAATAATATTTTTGTATTTACATAGTACTCTACAGTTTACACAGGGCTTTCCTAGATATAATGTGATCCTCCTACCTTCTATGGATTTTATATCTGTGGTCTTTGTATGGTACAGGCTGTCAGAGTGGTTACAGCTGATAACAATTGGTTATCAACAAGAAAGCCAACACATTTTGACCATACTTCAATAGTATAAAAATGGTGCTTACAGATAATTTTTCACTCCCAGCTCTTAAAGAAATAGCATAGCTGCCAAATGGATGATCAAGCATAGGTATTTAACAGGCTTTATAAGTTAAACATAAAAATACAATCAAAACATGAGCTCTGGAACACCAATAGCTTTTGAAGGAAACATTTCTACCTTTTGGAAATAATCATGATGGTATTTCTTAAACATATTTGTCATTTCAGAAAGATCTCCTAAAACTAATTAGGACCACATCAGATGTCAGCATTCATATGCTCTCGTTCACTATTTGGGTGTTTTTTTTAGGTTTCTTTTTACATAAACTCACACAGACAGAACCTCTTCCCGTTTCTGTTGGCTGCTGTTTAATTCTGGCTTAAGTAAGGCCTTAATTACCCTCAAAGACTTTTCTGCAAGTTTAACACATTACACTACCATCAGAGTTTCTGCTGTGGGTTAAAGGCGTGTTTCTGGTAGTCACAACCATCCATGAAATCAATTTAGTGAATAGAGGCAAACACTTTTTTAAAATGAAATACAACAGAATAGAAAATGTCAGAATGCATCACAGGAAGTAAAGGTAAGAATGTTTCATGAAATTTTTGCTTCAGTATTTGTGTGTAAATTATGTGCACACTGAATATTGATACTCATTGTGGGTTATAGGAAAAAAAACCCTACTGAAAACCACTGGGTTAAGGCATTATCACCAAAGGCATTTCAATGAAAAATAGTTATTGCGTGGATGTTTTGGAGCACACAAGACTTCTTCTTATCTGTGGTGGCACAGTGGAGGGAATTGCTAGGAGGTGAGGGGCATTGATGTCCCGAGTACAAAGAAGGGCACAGGAGCAAAATCCAGGGCCATCCCATGGCTCACTCAGGAGAGTGCGGTGCTGATAATACCAAGGCCATGGGTTTGGATCCTATATAGGGATGGCCGGTTAGTTCACTGGCTGAGTGTGGTGCTGACAACACCAAGCTAAGAGTAAAGATGCCCTTACCTGTCATCTTTTAAAAGAAAAAAAAAGGAGCAAAATCCCACCTAATCCAGTTATACCTAGTGCTGGTCATACTCTGATCCTGGCTGTGACTAACAAGATAACAATATACCTATGGGTACGATTGGTAGGAAAAAGGGCAAAAGGGAGAGGAACAAAGAGAAGAGGCAGGGAGAGCAAGAGGGGAAGTGTCAGAGTGTGGACAGCATGAGTCAGAGCAAAGTTTGGGGCTCATGTAAAAAAGATGGAAAAAGAAGAGGGCAGAGCAAAAGTGAGAGATGGCAGTGAGGACTGGCAGATAGACACACTCTGTGTTAAAAGGATGCCTTCAGCTGCCAGTGACATAAGCCTGACTCGAGTGGCTTAAACAAAAAAGAAATGTGCTGGTTGATCCACTGGCTCGGTTACATCACAAGGACACACAGTTATGTCACAAGGATCCACAGTGTTGGCCTCAATTTTGTTGCTTTTGTGAATATAGGATGGCTTGTGAATACAGGATGACTGTAAGAGCAACTGGGACTATGTGCTTCCTTATTCCCAGGGAAAAAAAGGCTGGATGCCTGTGGCTCTCTGAATGGCAAGGTATAACTTCCCAGAATCCTCCAGGAAAACTTCTGCTTACATCTTATTGACAAGAATTGAAACATATGCTCACTCCTGAGTTTGTTACTGACAGATGGATTGCTTTTCCCAGACCAGTCAGACTTCTCTCTGGAGTAGGCATCAACCTTTCCCCAGGCACATGGCTAGATGGAAGGAAAGCAAAACTGAAGTTCTATCAGGAAGAAGGAAGAAGATATTTTGTTGAGTAGGCAATCATTAAAGTTTGCAACACACAAAATTTTTTAAAACTTTAGTAACATATGCTAGTAGTTCTAGTGGATTTGATATTGAAACAGTTACATCTTTAGAGACCTGTTACATCATTTTACTTCTCAGAGCAGAATGTATTCGGAGGTATTTAAATGAAAGCAAAGAAATCAAGTGCAGAGAGCTTCTATTTTGCATGTACTTTACCACCAAAAGAAACCTCAATTTTTACCTCGAAATAATATGCTGTATTCACTCCCTCAGAAACAATGCACAATGATTGACCTCTGTTGGAACAAAAACATAAGAGAGAACCACTAGCCATTGTGTAGAGTTTTACTTCTCTCTCTGATTCCCTCCCCCACTCAGAAGTTATACTTCAGCATTATCCTCATGTGTACTTGCCAGCTTTCTGCATCATGACACAAAGACATTGCTGGTTAGGATCATTCTAGCCTGAAGAAAAGCAAGCACAAAGCCAGCCAGGCTTAGATGAAATGCACACTGTTTGCTGAATGGCCACGGTGTTTTGAGGGTTCCCTTTATGAAAGGCTAGCATAAAGTCAACAAGCCACAGTTGCTCAAATCTGTGCTTTGGTTTCATTGCCACCACCCGCCACTTCCCCACCCAGGAGAATTACAGCTAAGTGGTGTTTTAACAACATCCCTAGAGGAGTGTTAAGTAAGATGAAAAGCATGCTAGGTCACCAATAAATCATTTCGGGAAAATGGGACGTTTCAGGAAAATTAAACGAAGTGTAGAAAAGCCTTAGCTTGCAATCTGTTGCAGAGTTTGAACGATGGCTTTCCTCTCTGCTTAGACAAACACCAAGCAGGAAGCCCTGAACAGGAAAAAAAAAAAAAAATCTGTCCAGAGCCATAGAAGAGAATAGCTAACGATGACGCTCATTGTTACTTCGTTGTCCATAAAAAAAAAAAAAAAAATTAAGGCAGCTAGTTCTTTAACCCTTTCCAATTGATCTGATTATTTTCAGAAGTTCTGCAGTGGGGACCTGACAATTCTAGAGATCCCACGAGCCTGGAACAAGATTTTTCAAAGTTATTTTAAAGCTCAGGTAAATCCTAAAGTAGTTTAACAAGCCTCCCCTTGTGCCCTGGCTGGCATGCACAGGTAAATTGCTCTCCTTGGGATCTCTACTGATAGTAGGGTGTATGGGGAAGCAATATTCATAGTTGTTCACTGGTGTTTGTAAAAACTTTCTGGAGTTTGAAAACCGTACTTTTCCTATTTGGACTTTGTGATTTTCTGTTTGGCATATTTTACCATTTACTTTACTTTTCCTCTGCTGCCCAATTTCAACACTCAGCTGTCTATTAATTGCTACTGTAGTGCCATCCCACAACAATGTCAGCCCAAAGTTATTAGCTGAGCTTGCTGCTGGCTGCCTCCATAACAACCAACGGAAAATATTGTAGGACTTTCCCCATGAGTCTATACTGAACAAAAGCACGTTGCCATTTCTGTCTATTTTAACATTTGTCTACCCTAAGAGGAGCAGGGCAGAATTCAGAAAATATTTTTCATCTGGGAACAGAAATAATCAACCAGATCAAATGCTAGGCCTCATTTCTTTAAATGCCCTACTGATCGTCATCTCACTCTGATGAATGATTCATGCCACTCACCTTGAATAAATCACTTATCTCAATTTTTCTTCTATACTTCCTAAAATTGACATAGATAGGTTGAGTAAATTCTTATAATAGGCGAGGATTCAGTGAGCATTGATGAATTTGACTGACTAAATAATTTCTTTTATAAGATGTTTGAAAATAGTCTAAAATTTCAAAAGCTCTTTAGGACATTAGCTAGCATTTTAAGGAAAGCCTAGGACACTGATTTCCATTTTCTTGTAAGAGTTCTTCCAGCTTCTAAATGCTATGAATTTATGAGAATACACTACTATAGTCTCAGTAGGAGATTCTGGATTATTGTGCTTCGTGAAGGTTGAAGAAATTGGTTAGACATTGACTAGGTAGTGTAAATCTATTCATAAAGCAACAGAATAGCATGATCCCATCATTACGTAATAAAACCTTGTACACAATAGGTCCTAAACAATATTTCTTGATTCCTGGCAACTTCACATTTTCCGATTACAAGTTTGGTAACTATACAAACCATATGCAGTGGTATTTTCAAATAAATTGGTCATTTTAAAACAATACATTTAATAGCTTATATAACTGTAACATATTTAGAGAGGAACTTATTACCTTTGTGCTTTGGTGGGATGAGATCTGTTATTTCTATCATCCTTCACAGGGTCTTCTTGTTTAAATATATAAGTGTATGGCTTTATAGAGGATTACTAGAGTGCTATTTTTTCCCATTATACAGAAGTCAGATATTAGAGGAGCAAAAACTATAAAATTCCTTCCCGGGAGTATTCCAAACCAGACAAACAGAAAACCAAAAAAAGCTTTGCCCCATTTGACCTTAACCATGCTGGTTGGGTTCATTGTTTTCTCTGCTGAGGTCCAGGCCTATATCTAGTTGGATTTAAACCAGGTGATGTCTTGTTTGTTCCAACGGGAGAAAAAAGGACATCACTATTCTTCTTGGTTTTACAGGCATTGCCCTGTATCCTTCTTAATCCCTGCCAACTTGCCTTGTCAGTTCTCTAATCACCTTCTGAAGCTTGGTGCCTGGTTTGCCTTTCTTACTCCTGACTTTCAGTAATCTAATGAGTCACTCCAGATGCATCCAGCCTGCTCTTCCCCTGGACACCCATCATCATCATCACCACAATAACAACATCTCACATTTATTACTATGAGCCAGCTAAGCAGCATGCTTTATGTGCAGTATCTCATTTAAACCTCATAACAACTCTGTGAGGCAAGTATTCAATGCTTCAGGTTTTAAGAAAGCACAAAGCAAATAAGTGGTAGAGGCCGGACTTGAAACCAGGCAGTCTATCAGATACTATTCTCCATCTCCTCCCAACACCTGCACAAATGGAGACTTGAATACAAGCCACGGGGGTAAGAATCAGGCTCCTTAACCATATGGCACTGTTACCAATCTGGGGAGGGCATAGGTCCAGCTGCACAGAATGATAATATCTTCACATAATCTTTTCTTAATTCTCTTAGTGGCTAGAGTGCTTATTCATTTCCCTTTTACTCAAAATTAGCTTTTTACTTTTTATCCACATGAAATGCTAATGACAGCCCAGATTGCATTTATTATGGGCTATTGAGCCCCTTGTCACTTGTTTACAAGAAGGGCTCTGGCTTGGTCTTAGCTGCTTTTAGGTGAAGTCATTGTAGAAAAAGTCAAGAGCCACAGAAATAGGGTTTAAAAAATGACAAACATTGCGAGCATTCATTTTATACCCATACAACCTTTATTTTCAAATTTCTTAGTTGAAAACAAGAACACTAAGAGATCTTAGGAAATAGTGGATCTTTAGAAAAACTCGCAACTACCTGTAAACAAAAGCCAAACACATTCACTCCTTCATCCTTACTCCATACAAACCAGATACTATTAAAAAGACTTGGAAAGTGGTTTCTATCTGTATGTAAGCTACAGGCACCTAATCACACACAAATGAATGAAAAATATCAGTAGCAAACACATGGCTTTACCTTTTTTCTTTACCGTATACATCAAAGGGATAGAAAGACCTAAATGCGGATTCAATTAAGAACTCAGTGGTGACTTTTAACAAGTGGCATTTTTCAGTAAATATCACAGGCAGTCTGAATAGTGATAGTACAGAGCAAGTGAAGGTCCCTCTGAGGAACGAGCCTGACTGATGGAGAAACCAAGGCAAGATAAGAGAGAGCAGTAGATTTGTGGTTGCCAGGGTGCAGGTCAGAAATATTGTTAGATAAGAGGGACGCTTTCACCTGATAAGAAACAAAGCAAAAGTCTTAGCTTGGTGGGAAATGAAATATCTAGCTCCTGTAATGTTGTTGTGAGTTCTGAGTGACAGAAACAGGAAGGAAGAGCGAGCAAACCCCACGCTGTACTGCATTTAGCTTGTTAGGAAACCACGGGATGGAGCATGTGATAAGCTCAGTCTGCTCCTGTCTCAATGTTCTCCTCCTGGAATTCTGAACCATATTGGGGTTTTCTCAAATGAGCAGACCGTCTCATTCTGAAAAATGATCACCCATCCAAACACAAGGTTTCAGACGACAGGGATCTGGTCTGTTTTGTACACAGTTGTATTGTGGGTCCTGGGAGCATAGTAGGTGCTCAGTGAATATTTGTTGAATGAATAAATACACACCACAGAGCCATATAATTTGAGAGCAGCTTGAGAAATATTTTGGACTTTTTTGTTCTTCACCTAAATGACAATGGCAGAAGAAGATGAAGAAGAAACAGCAGCAGCAGCAGCAGCAGCAAAGGTCATTCGTCACCTGCTGTAGCAACTGAGTTATGTTGTTTATATCCAGTTTGTATCTGTGACTTCCTTGCAGAAAAGATGCCAGAAGATTGCAATGAAATAACCATATGTATGTATGTACATGTGTGACTGTTCTTATTGGTGTAGGTATATCAAATTATTCAGATATATCCATATCTGTGGTTTATTTTATTTAACTCTTCACCAACTCTGCTGAAATGAAAGACTTTCCTAATTTGGCAGTAATTATTCAGGATTATAAGAAACAGAATTATCTCATAAACAAAATAACCCATCCCTGCTAATAACACAGCTTAGTGAAAATAAGAGGAAGATAATCTGGGAAGGCCACTCCTCACTTCAGAAGTCTCAGGACATCTAAATTGGGAGTTGCTGGCCATGTAAACAAATTCAAATTACCTTCCAGCAAAAACCTCAAACTACTTGTTTGAGATGGTCTTGGCTAGAAGATGTGAATCCAGATCAAAATCAAAAGCCACAGAAATACTGAAATAGCTGAAACAGACATAGTCATTACAGGAAGCTTATGAAAGTTCAAAGGAGGTTAAAAAAAGAAAAGGAAAGAGAAGGAAAAGCTGTAGCAAGAGAAGCTGGTGGCATTACCCATCCCTACTGGAAATGATGGTGATATCCTCTGAAGAGGAAGGGGAAGGAGCTAGAGGTGCAAAACAAGCAGCTTAGACAGTGACAAAACAGGAAACAGGAGTGCTGACAAAACTGAACTGTAAATCGGGAAGGAGCAAAGTATCGAAGCCACAGGGCTGCGGAAGACACCCAAATAGGGAAACATCAAAGTGGGGAGGGACTCGGCAAGAACTACGGATTAAATAAGTATTTACAAACAGATAATGATGTCTCAATTTTCCTATTGAAACGACCCGGAGACAAGTTTAGTTTTATAACAATCTTTCCAGGGGTATTCCGTTGTAGTAGAATCATACTAGGTCAAATATTGCTTGAAATAAATGGACCTTCAAATCAGCAACAGAATCCCCCAAATAGAGATATACCATTGTAGTGTTGGTTAACAGTAACAGGTAACATTTAACACATCGCTCACAAGACTTTGAGGGTATCCATCTAGTCCTGACAAATATGAAAAGGTATGGACTATTAGCACCTTCAGTTTATTGATGAAGTCTCTGAGGTTGTGTGATTTGTTAAAGGTCAAGTGGCCAGGGTAGACTTAGGACATGAACTGCCCACTCTTGACTCAGAGCCTATGTTCTGACACTACCATTCCATCTTGCTTCCCAAGTTCTAGTGCCATGTGACCAATAGATGATGTTTCACTGAACAGACCTCTAGCTCATTTCCATTTGCTCTACTTCACAGAATTGTTGTCATTTTCCTTAGCTAAAAGGGAGAAACAACGGTCAGCAAAGTGCCCAGAATTAAGGAACAACTCAAGGAAGAAAACAGGACTCTAGAGATAATAAGGCCTAGCATGGTAGAACACTAAAGCCAGCTAGGTTATTACAGATTATGTAGTTCTATGACCTCATTAGGGTGAGTCAACTGCTGGCCACTGGCTAACAGTCTTGCTAAAAGTATCTTAGCAAATCAGTAACAAAATCCTTTGACCGATGGGTGATGATCAGTAAGTTATTTTTCTTATCTTTATTTACTAGTACAGCAATACTTTTGGAGGATTACTATGTCAATAATCTAACGTCATCATTATTATTATTCATAAAATAACAACAGCTTGGTGTAGTTAAGTGATGTGTCTAATCCTTTATTTACTAGTACAGCAATACTTTTGGAGGATTACTATGTCAATAATCTAATGTCATCATTATTATTATTCATAAAATAACAACAGCTTGGTGTAGTTAAGTGATGTGTCTAATGTCATATAACATATTAGATATTTCTTTTTTTTTTTTTCCGTGACCGGCAACGGATCGCAACCCTCAGTGTTGCGCCCGTACCGGACCGGGACCGGCAACGGGATCGCAACCCTTGGTGCTGCCCCTGCTCCTCGCTCAGCCAGTGAGCCAATTGAGAATATTGTATTCATTAACTGATCTGTTTTTCTTAACATTTTTTGTGTAAGAGACTCCTACTTGCCTAGCCTCACATCCAGTCTCCTCTTCCTCTTTAACAGAACCCTGATTTTTAGCTGGGCACAGAGTATCTCAAGACAAAAACTACATTTCCCAGCCTCCGTCGTGGGTCTCTGTGATCATGTCACTAATTTCTCTCAAAAAATATGAAAGCATAATTCCTAGCTGGAACACCTAGAAAGGCTACTTAGAAGGATTCTACTTAGCTGGGAATAGTCCTTTCTGCTTCTCCTTCTTTTGGCCTGCAATGCAGATGAGATAACTGGAGTTTAGCAGCCTGGAGATGGCCTTACTAATAAAAGCCACATGTTAAGATAATGGAAGAGAAAAAAAGATAGCCTGGGTCCCAGATGACATCATGGCGTGACCACAGCTAGATTGTCTCCAGACTCCTTTTATTTAAGAGAAAAACCCCAAACTTTTAGGCACTGGTAGTATACATTTTTCTTTTATGTGCAGCAAAACCTAATCCTAACTGACATGTTAGCAATAAACCCCTCCCAGTCCTGATATTAAATTTCAGAGTCTGAACTCCTAAAACTACTGATAATCGGTATAATACAAGAGTGTAGTTTGAGAATCACAGGTTTGGTTATTATTTGTTGGTTTTCTTTCCAAAACCATAAAGATAATTATTTAAACTAACTTCTATTTTTAACTTTAGAAGTCTTGCTTTTGCTAAAAAAAAAAAAAAACATGAAAAGAAAAATAACACCATATCTCATTAGTTTCTGGGTTTTTTCTCTCTTCTCTCTCTCTCTCTCTCCCCCACAAGTAATATCCAACAATAATATACATTTCATCTTGGTCAAAGTATCTGTTCTTCTACATATTTATATAATGCTTTAAGTTCATAAGGTATACTCACATAATTATCTCATATGATTCTCATAATAGATCCACGAACTAAGCAAGACCAACATAATTATTTCCATTTCAACCGAAGTAGAAACTGGGTTTTCATTCTCATTACATCACTTTGAGGTATAGGGGACTATTATTATCCCTAATACACATAAGGCAGAGTGATGGAATGCCCACATCATCTGACTCAATGCCTTGAATATAAGTTGGCATTCAATAAATACTTGTCGGATGCCTGGATGGGTGCCTGAATGAGTGAGTGAATAAGGAAAATGACCCAGGGAAGTTAAAGGAGGTTTCAGAGTCACAACACTGGAATTAAAATTAGGGTTTCCTTACTCCTAATTCTTTTTCCATTACACCATGTTGCCTCTCCCTGGAAATTCATCCTCCGATTTGCTGAGCTGTCCATTTGGGTGAACTGTCAGTGAAGGCATTTTTCTGATGGTCATCAATGGTGACCTTCAGCTGATGCCCCAGCACAACACCACACACACCACAAAAGAGTTTGCTTTCACTGGCAGCTCTCCCAATCCTCACATATTAATGCTGTGCCAACAGCTATTGTCTTTGACAAGTGACTGTGTTGTCAACATAGGATTCCCTTAAGCAAAGTCCTTCACATGGATGGCCAGCAAGGAGTTCTCTGTCTAACCCTGCCTGACACCCTTGCACAGCTAGGGGTATTTGTTTCACTTGGGAAAAAAGTTCCAGGAGGCTTTGAGCTATGGTAATTGTTGTGGCTTAACAACAATTTAACGATTTGAACTAGGAAACACAGGGCCACCATGGACCCTAACATTTAGAACATTTTCTTCTGAAGGAGCTGAGAAATGAACCAAAGCCAGAAAAACCTGAGATCATCACCCTGATTCACTTTAAAGTATGTGTCTAAAGTGAATGAACATTTTTTTGCAGACAACAGAGACAATTTTTTTAAGTCTAAAAAACCATTTTATTATTATTTATTTTAATTTATCAATATACAATATAGTTGGTTTTCGTGTCCGTTTACCAATTCCTCCTTTTCCTCCCTCCCTTTCCCCCCTCCCCCCATCGACATCATATCTCTTCACTTGTCTTAACGAAATCAAGGAATTGTGATTGTTGTGTCTTCTTTCCCCACTCCCCACCCTGTTCATTTATTTTACTTATTTATTTTTATTAGCTCCCACAAATAAGTGAGAACATGTGGTATTTCTCTTTCTGTGCCTGGCCTCTAATATAATTCTCTCTAAGTCCATACATGTTGCAAATAGTAGTATTTCATTCTTTTTTATAGCAGAGTAGTATTCCATTATGTAGATATACCACAGTTTCCTTATCCGCTCATCTGATGATGGACATTTAGGCTGGTTCCAACTCTTGGCTATTGTAAATAGTGCTTCAGTAAACATGGGAGTACAGGTATTCCTTCAACATGATGATTTCCATTCCTCTGGGTATATTCCCAGAAGTGGAATAGCTGGGTCATATGGTAGATCTATCTGTAATTGTTTGAGGAACCTCCATACCATTTTCCATAAAGGCTGCACCATTTTGCAGTCCCACCAACAGTATAGAAATGTTCCTTTTTCTCTGCATCCTTGTCAGCATTTGTTATCCTCAGTCTTTTGGATATTAGCCATCCTAACTGGAGTGAGATGGTATCCAACTGAAACAAATATTAAGTGGTTTCTCCTAAGTCATCTAATTTGTCAAGGCATTAGCTGTAGATTCTAGGTCCTATACCAGTCAATAAACTAGAGGATAAAATTTTAAGCCTGAATTTACTAGCTGTGTGACTTTGGAGAAATCAATTATTCTCTCTGAACCTCAATTTTAATATATTTATAACTAGAATAATACTCCTTGACTCTTGTAGTTGTTTAATGTTTAAATGAGATACTGTAAGGTGTCTAGCAATTTAGAAGTCACTCAGTTCCTTCCCCGTTTGATACTTGCTCTATTTTCAGAACTCTTTGCCACATTCTGTGACCAAACTGGAAGCACTGAGAAATCTGGCATAATCTTTATCAAAAACATTCTAATTTACTTTAGTATACAGAACTTAAAAATTTTTCATAACATGTAAAACTTACAAAAATATGCATGAGGAGCTAGAAGACACTTGGCCTGGTTTACTTCACCTGAGATAATTCTGGTTCTTTGATGTACTTTTGGACCAGATTCAGTAACAAGGATCAGAATAATGACTGGAAATATTTTGGTCTCTATCACTTTCTCATGATCCTGACCCCAAAGTTCTTCTTACTTATGCTTTTTCATAGCTTGCCTGTACTTTATTACAGTAAGCATTTTTGAAGCACCAGCTATATGCAAGCACTATCCAGATGCTGAGAATACAGCAATGAACAAAACAGACCCAATTCCTGTCTGTTAGTGGGGAGAGACAGACAATAAAACAAATGAATATGGCCTGCTGATGAGCAATAAGTGTGATGGAGAAAAATAAGGTAGAAAGGGAGATATGGGGCAGATATTGTAGCAGGAGATTGCAATTAAATACAGTGGTCAAGAAAGTCACATAAGAAGACTTGAGCTAGCCGGTCAAGATGGCGGAATAGACGGTCCCTAAAGTCACTCTCTCCCACATATCAACCAATTTACGACTATTAAAAAGCAACGACAGCCAAGCTGGGGCCACTAGAGCACAGGGGAAGAGGAGGAGAGACCTACAGAGTACATGAAGGTGGGAGAAATCACAATGAGAGAAAGAAAGGACCACTTTAAATTCTCTGTTTTGAATCCTGGCCACTTCTGGGCTGGAGCTGCTGAGCACATGGAGTAGGAGCCAGCAAAAGCCACAGCTGTGCCCTTCATATAAAGTGGCTTGGAGGCGGCAGGGGAGAAGAGGGCTTTAGTGGCCCACAGGCCAGCAAGACCACCAATAGGGTTCCCGTGGACCCACTTAAGGGTGAGGAGCCACAACAACTGAAAAAAAGGAGCCATTCAGAGGCTGGTGAGTCATCACAAGGGACTGGCATGCAGCCTGTCCCATGGAAGTGTTTGGAGCATGGGCGGTGGGGGAGATGGGCCCACCAAGGGAACACTGGGGCACAGCAAGGACAGCTGATCTGTCCCCCAATCAGCATAGGACCACTCCGTGGAGACTGGTCAAGAATATAGAGCTGCAGGGGGTGCAGTTTGCTGAAAGACTCAGGCCCAGAACAGAGTTTCCACACAACTCAGATGTACCAGATCTCACAGGAGCCAGAAGTACCTGTTAAGTCAACAATTAAAACCTGAGCTGCACAAGAAGCCTTCCCCAAGGAATCAACAGCAAAGCAGCAATTTAGCTCAACCACTGAGCTCAAGTCCTGGTCCCCACAGGAAGTTCCCCTATTTTAGAAGTAAGCAAAGGACAGCAAATTAGTTCGAGTGCAGAGTTTAAGTGGTGGGAACAGCAAATAACCCAACGCAGAACTGAAAGAAAAAACAAAATACCCACAGACCAGAGACAAAGTTTGGTATTAACTAGTAAAGGTCTCATTTCACCAAAGAATACCTATAGTGCCTATAAGGACCCAAAGTCCCCTTGGCTACCAAGACAGAGGTGGGAGGGCCAGGAGACTCAGCCATGCCCTCTGACACCTGCAACCATTCCTAGGGGTGGGGGCTTTGGGCCACAGCCACATCCCCCGACACATGCAAGCAGCCCAGCGACAACCACCGAGTCACCACATGAAGTGCCCCAGGCTCTCCCAAGCTGGGTGGGGTGAGCCTTGGGCCTCGGCCACACTCTCCCAACATGTGCAACCAGCACAGCGATGACCACCGAGCAGCTCCAGGAAGCACCTGGGCTCTCATAAGCTGGGGCAGTGGGGAGCCAAGGGCCTTGGCCACAACCCCCCAACACCTGCAACCAGCCCAGAGATGACCACCAAGCCACGACAGGAAGTTCCCTGGGCTCTCCCAAGCCAGGGTGGTGGAGAGACAAGGGCCTTGGCCACGCCCCCCCTGACACATGCAACCAGCCCAGCAAAGACTACCAAGCTGCCACAAGAAGTGCCCCAGGCTCCTGAGCTAGGGTGGTGGGGGTCAAGGGCTTTAGCCACACCCCCTGCCACCTGCACCATGCCTGGCAATGTCTGAGCCACCACTGGAAGCCCCCTGGTCTCCCCTGTGGGAATGAGGGGGGTGCCACAGGCCTCAACCCCACCCCTCCTCTTTCCTTCTTCCATCCTCTTTCCTTCCCTTTTCCCCTCTCCCTCTCCCTCCCAACTGCCTCACAACAATATCATAGAATATGTAAAAAACATATATATATATCAATAAATAAGTTAAATTTCTAATGGAAAAAGAAAAAGAAGACAAACTAGTAAAGACCTGAAGGCAGTAGGGAATGAGCCACGTAGAAATCTGTAAGAAGAGCAGAAGGCATGGGAAGTCCATAGACCCTAGTGCCTGGCATATTCACAGAACAGCGAGAAGGCCATTGTGGCCACAGCAGAGATCACAAAGGGGAAAAGAGTAGGACATAAAGTGAGATGGGTAAGGAGGTGGGGAGGGGACAGATTGTGTATGGCCATTATAAGGACTTTACCTTTCATTCTTTTTTTTTTTTTTAAATTTTATTTTGTCGATATACATTGTGGTTGATTAATGTTGCCCCTTACCAAACCCGCCCTCCCTCCTCCCTCTCCTCCCTCCCCCCAAAAATGTGCTTTCTGTTTGCTTGTCTTATCAACTTCAAGTAATTGTGGTTGTTATATCTTCTCCCCTGCCCCTGGTTTGTGTGTGTGTGTGTGTGTGTGTGTGTGTGTGTGTGTGTGTGTGTGGATTTATATATTAATTTTTAGCTCCCACCAATAAGTGAGAACATGTGGTATTTCTCTTTCTG
>NW_007737705.1:0-841 GCF_000696425.1 Galeopterus variegatus | reverse complement strand
CCCCCTGCCACAATGAATAAACATCAAAGAAAAGACACCAGAAATACGAAGAGTCAAGAAAGTACACCACCCAAAGATAATAAATCTCAAGCTCTAGATCCTATAGAATAAGAAGCCGTTGAAATGACTGACAAGGAATTTCGAGTGATAATTCTAAGGAAACTGAATGAGATACAAGACAAATCAGCAAGACATCATGATGAAACAAGGAAAAGTATACAGGACCTGAAAGAGGAAATGTACAAGGAAATAAAGGCCCTGAAAAAAAAAATGTAGCAAAACTTGCCGAATTGAAGAAGCTATTCAGCGAAATAAAAAACACAACGGAGAGTTTAACCAGCAGGCTTGTCGAAGTTGAAGAGAGAACCTCTGAACTTGAAGATGAGCTGTTAGAAATAACGCAAGCAGACAAAAAAAAAAAAAAAGAAAGAAAGAAAAGAAAAAAGAATCAAAGGCATTGAAGAAAATATGAGAGATATATCAAACAACTTAAAGTGCTCAAATATCCGAGTCATGGGTATCCCAGAAGGGGAGGAAAAAGGAGATTGCATTGAAAACATATTCAAACACATTCAACAAAATACTGGTGGAAAACTTCCCAGGTATAGGAAAAATCACAGATCTTCAGATCCAGGAAGCTCAACAATCTCCAAATGTATTCAACCCAAAAAGGTCTTCTCCAAGACATGTTATAGTCAAATTGGCAAGACTCCAGGACAAAGAGAGAATCTTGAGAACTACAAGAGAGAAGCATCAAATCACCTATAAGCGAGCCCCAAATAGGCTAACATCAGACTTTTCATCACAAACCCTAAAAGCCAGAAAGGAATGGGAGGATATA
>NW_007737704.1:34446-50602 GCF_000696425.1 Galeopterus variegatus | reverse complement strand
GCTTAGCAGAAATTCACTAGGATTTGAAATTGACAATGACAATTTTCTAAAAAAAATAAGAAGACCAAGGTAATTTAAAGTCACTGGCTTCTATATTCTTTCCCTATACTTATGTCAAAGTAAAAATTGCACTTGACAAAGTTAAACGGGCAAGGAAGCCTATTGCAATAGGGCAGAACTGAGCCAGAGAGTTTTTTAAATCTGGGGTGGGGGGAATTATATGCCATCTGTGTTAGCTAACTAGCATTAGCCAAAGAAAAGCAGTCTTACTCTTATCTTCATAACAGGAAGTAGTTTTACAGTTTGGAGCAGTTCATTTACCAAAGTTAGACTCCTACCCTCCCACAGAGACTAGGAGAGAGGGGCGCTATCTTCCTTGATGATTATGTTTCAAAGACATGGCTTCTGGGTCCCTGATTTGTAAAACTGGCAAAAAGTTTTTGAAAAGATATACATATCAAAAGGGAAGACAAAGAATCTGCAATTGCAAATTTTCTCAAGTAAACGCTGTAAAGAAAGGGAGATTAGGTGCTTATAGGCAGGAAAAAGCCCTAAAGTTTAGTCAAGCTGTGGGGAACTTTCAAACCATCTTGGTCACCTATAAATGTGAAAATACACACACCTATACATACACACAGAGTTAGAACAAAACCACCAAAAGGACAATCTCCTTATAGCATATAGTCCTTATACGGGACCATATAAGGACTTATATAGTCACAGAAGGCTTTGCACAGAAACATGTGTATTTTAATTTTTCATGATGTTTGATTGAGACAACTATTTCTAATTTTCAGTCCAGCATTGGGTCAAATTCCAAATGGTAATTTCAAGGATTTCATTCACTTAAAAGAATAAATTTGGGCAAATTCAATTTAACAAAGTTTAATTTGAGCAAGAAAAGAAAAAATAATAAAAAAATAAAAACAATTCACGAATTGGGAAACCCTTAGAGCCAGAACAGATGCAGAGGGACTACAGCCTAAACTACATAGTCAATTAGATTTATAGACAGAAAAAGGGAAATGATGGTACAGAAAAAGAGAGTGAGGTACAGAACAGCTGACTGCCTGCAATTATCTGAGATTCAGCTATCGCCACAGAAGCACACTTCTATTTTTCAATTTGCCCATTAAGTTAGGCTGCAGTTCATATGTAAGAGCTTAAGTATGAAAGTTCAGAGGCTTTCTCAGGCCAAAATTTTTTAGTTTGATTTAATAATTCCTTCCTTTGAAAAACTGATATTATACAGGTTTTGTGCTCTGCCTCAATTTCAAACCTCGATTACATACTGAGATTAGAGCACACACTTTTGGTCGGGAGCGCCGCCGCGCTTCCCAAGCAGTGCACTATCCAGTGCGCCACCGGGCCGGCCCACACACTTCTATTTTTCAATTTGCCCATTAAGTTAGGCTGCAGTTCATATGTAAGAGCTTAAGTATGAAAGTTCAGAGGCTTTCTCAGGCCAAAATTTTTTAGTTTGATTTAATAATTCCTTCCTTTGAAAAACTGATATTATACAGGTTTTGTGCTCTGCCTCAATTTCAAACCTCGATTACATACTGAGATTAGAGCATACACTTTTGGCAAATACATGGATGGATGGATAAATAGATAGAAGACAGATAGAGATAGTCAAAAAATATTAATCAAAAGGCTAATTAATTTACCTAAATATCAGAAAGAATTTTTTGAGAAGTCTTTGTACCAAGTTAAAGTTATATTATTGCAAAGTCTGTAATATCCAGATAAGCAGTTTTAAAAAATGTTCTATATTTCTAAGTACTTTTGAGCAGATATTATAAATAATTTTGTAGCTAAAAATAACTCAGTCAAAATGAATCTAAGAATACACTGAAAATATAGCCAGGGATATTTCATATCCTTTTCCTCTACTAAATAATCTCTTTTTTACATTTGATATACATGATACATTTATAGCTGGATCTCTAGTGAATTAGTCTCTAAAGTAAGATATTTCATTTATTTTGATGATAATACCTCCTTTTCTATTCCAATTGCTTTTGTCTAGATTCTTTCCCGACATCCACATTCAGTGGCAAGTTTTACTCTCCATGCTTTCAGTGTTTATAGCCCTGGCTGAATAATCTCCACGTTGTTGATGAAACATATTACTAATAACAGATTTACCAAATTATAGCTCAGTGTACTACTATACATAGTTTAGACAGAAAGAATGCAATGTTTATAGACTGTCCAGATTCATTTCAGAAATTGAAATTCCTCTTTCATTGCCGCAGATTAGTTCTTCTCTGCTAAGTCAATAAATGCTTGTAAAATATCAACTTTGTTATTGTTGACTTGTGTGTTTTTTTTCTTATCAACTATATATTCTTTTACTTCATCTACTTAATAGTATTAATAATCATTAGTTTCTTAATCAGTTCATTGATTATTAGCTCCTCTGCTTCCTGCAATTGCTATCAGGGTCCTGAGTACAATAGAAACTCTAAATAAATATGGTATACATGAATAAAATTTAATAAGAAATGAAAAGCATTCAACAAAGCTTACATACATAATTATTTTTTCTTCATATGCTTATCAACCCACTAAAATGGCTTGCACGTGGCAGGTTGACCAGGGCTTCAGTATCTACCTGTTTTCTATTGTATTCTTTTCAGCCTTCTAAAGGATTCTTTGGGCTGTTTGAAAATATATTTATAATTCTTTCTGTTAAACTCGTAAATAAGTATCCATAAATGCTAAAATCTGTTTCTGTGATTAAGAAATTTAAAGTAAAATTGTATGCATCTCAATTCACATTGGTTGTATTCCTTCAGGTTGTACTGAAACCTCGGTTTCAAGAGAATACTTTGCTAATTAAGAATGTTTCAACTGTAAGCAGAATACTATTACACTATGCTTCTCAATTTATGTAAGTAATCATACTCAAACTTTTAATTATGTTATTGTTCTATTATATTAGAGTGAAGATCCTGGAAACAAAAAATTATTGTGGGAGGCAGCAAATTTTAACTCTGGGGGCCATTAATCAAGTCAATGTGTAAAGTGCTCCTGCATGTAAATTATTGTCATTGTCAAGTAAATTAAGGTAATTTGAATGGAAGATAATACTATTAAAGCAAACTTCTCTTCTGCTGATGAAATACTTTCTTGTGTCTGTAGGGCTGAGATTTCCATTCTTTTGCTGTTTGTCATTCAGCTGCTTTCAGCTTCTAGGGCTTGTTCTTAGTTCCTTACCTCAATATGGAAGTTTACTTCTTCAAGACCAAAGGAGAATTCCTCAGGCTTTCAATCTCTCCCTTCAAGAAGGGACCAGTCCTTTAAAGAGTTTAACTCATTAGGTCAAATCCACTCAGGATTAATTTAAAGTCAACTGATTTGAGATTTTAATTACATCCACACATCCCTTTCAGCCTTGTCATATAATGTATCTTAATAACAGGACTGGAATCCACCCTATTCACAGTACTGTGCACACTCAAAGGAGTGGACTGCAGAAGGCACCTATACCAGGGGGTGAGAATCTTGGGGATTATCCCAGAATTCTCCTTACCACATATTCTTCTCCTTAAAATTGAATCCAGAGTTCATGAAACATCTCTAGCTATTTATTTTCTTAGAAACTTGGAGCCTTGAAATGGGAGAAAATATTTGCAAACTTTAATAACCAGAATATATAAGGAACTTGAACAGCTTCACAGGAAAAAACCAAATAATCCAATTAAAAAATGGGCAAAGGAGCTGAATAGACATTTTTTGAAGGAAGACATAAAAATGGCCAACAGGTACATAAAAAAAAAATGCTGAACATCATTAATTATCAGATAAATGCAAATGAAAACTACATCAAAATATCATCTCACCCCAGTTAGACTGGCCATTATAGAAAAGACTGAGAATAACAAATGCTGACAAGGATGCAGGAAAAAGGTAACTCTTCTGCCCTGTTGGTGGGACTTTAAATTAACACAGCCATTATGGAAAACAGTATGGAGTTTCCTCAAACTACAGATAGAACTACAATATGATCCAGCAGTCTCACTATTAGATCATTGAACTTCTGTCTGTGTAACGAAGATGCAAAAAAGGATTATTCAAAGCAACATGAATGCGGTGAGAAGCCTGCAAGGACTGCACCTCAGCAACTCCTCTGTTAGAAGGAGAAAACTGGGTACAGCCCAGATTCAAAGTTAGCTTCTGTTTTTTTATTGTAAAGACAAGGAAGTTTTACAAGAAAAATCAGTTGATTCAATCATTTCAAAAGGACACAGAGACATGGGCAGTGTAATAAAAGTTATCTATGGCTAAGTATAGCTTAAACAATGGAAACTAGTAACATCAGTAGAATTAACATCATGACATTCCAAAGTAAAATTTGTGAAAAGCTAAGTTGGTCAAACTGCATCATTATCAAAAATATAACCTCTCCTTAAATGATTTAAGCAAAAGATACATTCTTATGATAAAATCTAAGTATAATTATCTCCAAAGTTTCCACCAACAGACAGCTTGCCCTTAGCATTTTTTTCACATTTTTCCCTTCAGCAATTCTTTAAAATCTCTCAACAGGATCGGTATGACAACCACCTGTTAGCTCTAAAATCATTAAAGTATATAATCCCATACCTGATTACAGTTGATTAGACGGGCTGTTGCCATGCTACCTGTGGGCTTTTGCCCCTGGCTGGAGACTTTTGCCTCATACATGCATTACCTAAAAACTCTATTCTAAAATCAAAAGAGAATCAAGATGTCTAACCTTCTACACTAGATTGTGAGGAAAATGGAACTAGTTCAGGCCCTCTCACCTCATATCTTGCTGGGTATGATTCAGCATATCCATTGTAAACAAGTTATATAAGAATAGTGTAAGTGCACATGTGCACCCATTTACCCCTTGACTTGTTGACACTATTGTGTACTTTGAACATAGAAGGCAGTGGCCCTGAACTGCTGGTGGTGGAGCTCACACTGGAATAAAGCATGTCAACTTTGCCAGCGGTTACTCGGTTTTTCTTTCAACTACCTGACTCATGTGACCTGCACAGGAAGGCGCAGAGGGGTCTGTGATCCAGCCCAACATAGACAGAAATAGAAAATATCATGCCAAAGGGATACCTGCATTCCCATATTTATCACAGCTCTATTTATAATAGCCAAAATATAGAACCAACATAAATGTCCATTGGCAGACAACTGGATAAGGAAAATGTGGTATATATACACAATGGCATATTACTCAACCATAAAAAAGAATGAAAAAATTCTGCCATTGCAGCAACATGGATGAGACTGGAGAAAATTATGTTAAGTGAAATAAGCCAGACATGGAAAGAGAAATACTACATGCTTCACCCATAACCAGGTGCTAAGAAAGAAGGAAAGAAAGAAAGATAGGAGAAGAAAGAAAGGGGAAGAAAGACCATAATAATACATTGAACTTTCAGAAGGAGAGAACAAAGCTAACAATACTAGAGATGGGGGGGGGGGGGATTGGTTGGGTCTTTGACCTGTAGGAGCTTAAGTTTTAGTTGGAGAGGAAGAAAGGAACATACATGAAGCAACAGTGACCCGAGTAGGACAATATAGTACAGTCATCCTGAGGACAGGGACTAAGTCTTTATTCATCTTTATATCCCCAAAAGAAGGCTGGGTGACTGAGAGGCCCTCAGTAAAGGTTTGCTTAACTTAATAGAAGAGGTGGAACTTGCTGGGTGGGTAGGATTTTGAATATGGTAAGAGAAGGACGGCATGCCAAATGGAGAAAACAACTTGATGTAGACCCAAAAGTGAGAACAGGCAGGGTTTGTTTGTAGAAAGTTGTCCTTTTAGTCTCTCTGCTCCACAATGCCTGGCTCATTTGCTAACAGTGGGCATTTAATAATCTGCCACTTGTCTGGTATCCTTGTCCAAGTTTGCTGCCACACCCTATTCAGTCTCTTCCCTGCTTTTTCTGGGCAATGCTAATGATGGGAAGTGACAGGACAGCATATTCTTTCTGTTCCCACCCAAGTCACCTGCAAGACAGTAAACTGAGGCTGAGATGTCTAGTTCCAAATCTTGCTGCATCATGAATGATTAGCTTGGCTGCTCTCTCTGGGATTCACTGATTAAATTTCCCAATGGGACTATAAGAACTCCATTAATCCTGAATTCCAGATGTCATTTCCAAAATAAAAACTCCTAGAATCTATGTACCTCTAACATTACAATCTTTCCATATTCCCAGGGAAGCTTTCAAAAGAAACAGATGAATAACTAACTACTTTACCAAGAGAGGTTCAGGTGAAGGGAAAAATGGACACAGAGGAAAAGAGAAGACACTCCAGGAAATGCACCAAAACATTTCTGCTGCTGTGAACGGGAAAGAGAATGGAAAGTTTAGTGCTTAGAGCTCAGAGATCATCTAGTGCAACACCACCCCCTCCTCCCCTGGCAGATGAGTAAGAGCTGTATCCAAGATCACGCAGCAGTCCGCAGCTGATCCAGGACAAGAATCCAGTTTTCCTGATTCCCGGTCCAGTGCTCTATCATATTTTAGAGCTCTATTTAGTAATTCTGCAGTCACAAGAATCATCTGCAAAGAAGGTGGATGTAGTTAATTTCCCAAATAGCAACATCCCTTGGTGAAACATGTTAAGTGCCAGAACAGGGAAGAGCAGCACAGGCTGAGCCAAGGCATTAAATTTACACGGGTTAAGTGAGACTTGTTTCTGACGGCTTTATGGGCTCTGCAGCTTCATTGCCTCTTTGCTTTGCGCCAAGTCAATCACATTGTTAGGGGTGAGGGTGGGGGTCAGTGAGAGGAGTGTATAAAGAAGACCTTCCTGCTGGCAGAGGCGCATGGCCAGACTATTAATTGGCAAGCAAAAGGAGGGAGGTAATTGCAGATGCATATGATGGCAGCAGAAAGCTCTGGACCAGCCAGCATCGCCTCCCACCCAGCGCTTGCCAGTTCACAGCAGCTGGTCAGAAAGCTCATGGCCACGCAAACAGGACAGGATGCAAGAGTGGAATCTGTACACCAGCCTCTGTGCCCTGCCCAGGTTTCTGACTCAGAGGTGGTGATGAATGGGTTGGGCTAGTTCATAGGCACAGTGAAGGTGAACCCAGGTGATATCCTGGCAGTGACTTTCCTAAGGATTGAAATCACTTCCTGTTTGGGAGCCCCAACCTGAGCTGTACTCCCTCACAGCTCAGGCTTCCACAGAGGATCACAGACAGTTCCTGGGCCAATCAAAGAAATGTGAGGAAAAGCCTATGAGTGACTGAAAGAGCCTCGGATGAAGTCTGAAATGTGACACCTCTGTGGGCATCAAATCAGGGAATGAATGAATTCAGCATTCAAACCACATTCTTATATTCACACAATCACTTTCACAAAATCGGGGCTTCAAATCCTTACTATAAAAAAGCATTACACTGTCATTACAGGAAATACTTATAATTCTGGTTTAAGTGAGTTATGGCAGAGTTAGAAATAATTCAATTCGTACAGATAAAGTCTTATCATTTAAACATCAACATTATTAAACAGTATTTTTTAAAAATTTATTATACGTATATGTGGGGTACAACAAAATAGATTTTCAATAATTGTGTAGAATGTGTGGTGGTTAAATCAGTATAGTTAGCTTATTCATCATTACAATACATAATCATTCTTTGTGTCCATTGACCAATGCCTAGATATTGTAAATAGAGCTGCAATAAACATGGGAGTGCAGGTGTCCCTGTGACCTGGATATTTCCCCAGGAGTGGGATTGCAGGATCATATGGAAGTTCTATTTGTAGTTGTTTAAGGAACCTCCATACTGTTCTCTATAATGGCTGTACTAATTTACAGTCCCACCAACAGTGCAGGAGAGTTCCTCTCTCTCCATGTCCTCACCAGAATTTGTTATTCTGTGTCTTTTTTATAATAGCTTGTCTGATTGGGGTGAGGTGATATCTCAGAGTGGCTTTGATTTGCATTTCCCTGATGATTAGTGATGTTAAGTATTTTTTCATGTAGCTGTTGGCCATTTGTATGTCTTCTTTTGAGAAATGTCTATTTGGCTCCTTTGCCCATTTTTTAATTGGATTATTTGCTTTTTTTTTTCTGTAAAGTTGTCTGAGCTCGTTATATATTCTGGATATTAATCCCTTGTCAGATGCATATCTTGCAAATATTTTCTCCCATTCTGTAGAATGTCTTTTCACTCTATTGACTGTTTCCTTTGCTGTGCAGAAGCTTTTTAGTTTGATATAATCCCATTTGTTTATTTTTTTCTTTTGTTGCCTGAAAAATCTCCTAATTTATTTTAAGCACTTTCTCTTCTTCCTTTAAAATTCATAGGCCACGACATGAGTATATTGCCAGTGCTTCTGAGATATCACTATATCAACATAAAACAACTAAATCAAAAGCACTAAAATAAAGACACACAGAAGCCAACATTACAATATTTTGAAAAAGAATAAAATAGGCTTAGTATAGTCCTTCAGCTTTTTAATCATGTTTCTCAAATAAGGTAATTTGTTGGCCTTGTCTGACGAGTAGCCTTTCTCTTAGGAACACAATTCCATGACACATTTTCATAAAACACTATGGATTTGTAACAGTCCAAGCATAAATAAGAATATCAAATGTACTTTCTCCTTTAACAAAGTCTTCTAGGAACATTAAAAACCAGAGGAGCTTTTGAATTCCCATGATACCCGGATAGTAACTTCACAACAGATTCTTCCAAGGAATAAAAAAGTGACGCTATTCTGAGAGTACATTTGGGAAGTTTAAATTCAGTTGACAGCTATTTAACTCAAAATATAACACACCATACAAGACCAGGCTGTAGGAACTTACGCATACAAGGCCCCTTTAATACTACATGAAATGCCCACCAGAGCAAGTGGGAGCTGTAGACATTTCTTTTGGTGATACTCATTTGAGACTATCTCAAAACTATTTTCTATGCTCAAAACTATTTTCTATTTTCTATGACTTTAAGGAAAAATTCTTCAAAATAAAATGTCTCAATAAATTTTATTAACTCAGAGAAAACCATGTATTTAAGATTATGAGCATGTTTACTTGAATTCCTAGATGGACTGCTTTGTAAGGAACACAAATTTACCATAAGCTTAATACCTATTATATACCCCTTTCTTAATGAGAACAATTTTTATAATGAAAATAAGTTAAAAGAAACCTTTTAACTGGGAAGATGGAGAGAAAGAGGATTAGAGATTTGTTAATGAAGCTTAAAAAAAAAGTTGAGTAAGTAACATACGTAATTACTCTGTAAGGAAATGATGCTTAATTAAAACCCAGAGTCATTCTATTAGCATACACACCTGCTGCATGTAGGACTCATTTCTTTCTAAAATAAGTTTCTGAACAAGTCTATTTTTCTAGTTTACCTCTTTGGGGAATCTCCATTTCAATTTTCTGCCTTAGTCTTTTTCATGTTGATACCTCTCCTAATAATTATAATAGAACATTACATGGTGAGCAAGATTTTACAATGATTAATGTCCTTGTAGAGATTATAGCCCTGTGTTTCACTTCACAAGACAGGGAGGAAAACATTGTTCCTTCTGAAAATATTCAAAACCTAGTCACACTAGATCTCAGATCATAATTAAGTTAATTAAGAGCTCAAAGTGCAACCTCAGCATTGCAGTCAAAATGAGAGTAGTATACATACTCACCGATCCATCTAAAACAATATTTCAGGAAATTTTATTCAAAGAAGATTTAAATTATGTTTTATTATAGAAACTTGTGTTGTGTTTAAGAGGTTATTTTCTCCACATATATCCTGTAATATGTCTTTCCACTCCTACAAAAACAAATGCTAATGCTCAATTAAATAGGTTAAAATTAATATGAAAAAAATAATCACTAATATACTGAGTACATTTGCTATGTGCCAGATTCTGCAATATGTTATAAATTTAGCTCTGATATGATCACTCTGCGTATGTGTGCTTTATTTATCCATATGATGCAAATCATTTTAATGTTCTACGTGAGAGTCAATATCTCTTATCAACGTTTGGCCACTTGAAAACAAGTCTAACGGCAGTGCTATTAACAAATTTATTCCTTTTTTACAATAAAAGATAATATTTAATATTTTAGTATTGTGCAAAACAAACCAAAAATGACATATAAATTTACCATCTAAATATTTTTGCTGACTTAAAAAATAGTGATATAATAAGGTATTATACATGTAGAATATTCTTGATATTAGACATGTTAGAACACTCGAACAGTACTAAGATGTTCAAAATTAAAAATAAGAGCACTTCTGCAAAATTTCATAACCATGATGTTATTGCCATTAATAAGTTTGCATGTGTGTGTGGTTCTGTCCTGGAAAAAAAAGATATATATCCACAAATATTCATTATTTTATGTATTCATATCTCTTTTCTAACAACACATATAGATTCATGTTGCTGCCTAATATTTAACATTTAATAACTGCCTAATATTACATTGTAGGCATGTAGTATTGCTCATTTAAATAGTTCCCTATTTTGGTTGTCACTGGTATTTTACTGTTACAAAAATCCAATGACCAAACATGGTGTAAGTGCATGTGAGAGGTTCTGCTTTTCTGCACAAGAAATCTTTTGTTAATGTATCTGTAGGTTCAATTCATGGTAGTGAGATTACTGTGTCAAAGGGAATGTGCATTTTGAATTTCAATAAATATTGCTTAATTCTATACTCCAAAAAAACAGAATCAGTGTGCTTTCTCAAAACAACGTGTGAAAGTGGTTATTTTCTCATATCTTCACCAGTACTAGGAGTCATTGCACATTTTAGAATTTTGTCTGGTTGCTCAAAAATGGTTTCCCATTTCTATTTGACTTGACCAATATTTTTTGATCCTTTTGTAAGTAACTTAAGCAGTTACTTCTGAATGTTTATCATTCATACTCCTTTTATATTGACGGTTTATAATAATTTCAGCTGACATATTATTGGCTGCTGAATATAATCCAAGGATTGAACTAGCCATACTACAAATTAAAATCATATAACCCTCAGAATCAGTCTAGGAGGTAAGTATCAACCTTATTCTCATTTTACAGATGAAACAGGTAACCACAAAGAGCTTTAGCGATGTGCCTAAACTTACACTGTAAATCATTAGTGGGGTCAGGATTTAAAAAAAAGGCAGCCCGACTCCAGAAACCATGCTCTTAACCTCTATCTTGTCTTCTTTTAGAAGGCAAGGATGGCTGTAACTGGTGCATTTATTTTCTGGTAGTTAGCTGCAAGATTGGATCTGAGAATTGCAATAAAACTAAGTTTCATTTCTAAATAAAATTATAGGTATAAACATGCACTGATCACCGAATACATTCTTTGATTGTTCAGAATGAAAAGATTGATAAAACAAAATCAGGTATACGTTAAGAAATTTCAGAAATGTGGTTAAGCGCTGGGGCGAAGATATTTTAATGGAGCACAAAGGGGAATCATTTAATTCAGCTGTGAAGTTCAAAGGAAATTTTCTGGAGGAGATGGTGATTCTGATAAACTCCATAGATGAGTGGGCCATTAGTGAAGCCACAAAGTACAAAAGTATAGAGCAAAAGGCAAGGGTGAAGGGAGTAGACACAGAATTTCATGCTATACAAGCAGCATGGTAGAAGTTTGGTGTAAATAAGGCATATACTTCAAGATAGGAAGTAAGGGGAGATATACCTGGATAAGTCAGAAGTGAGTATGGTCTATATAGTACAAAATGTTTCTGCTTATCAATATTTATGTGCTTCTTTACATACCATCTCCTTGTCCAGGCCAAGGCACTTAAGAGTCTATTCCTACTCCATCTCTCGCTTTTCCTGCTGTAGCCCTGCAGGTCGTGTGCTCCAGTTGGCATGACTAATGGCAGGAGAGCATCTGACCGGCTCACATATGACTCAAATATTGATTATGTAACACAAAGGATATTTCAGAGACTTTATGTTTTAGCAGGATAACCTACAACCTGCATTGTCATGACCAAGTCAAGGTGAGATGTTTCTGTATTTTTTATTTCCCACATTATCCATGAAGAATCTGTCTTATAGCTATTGTTTCCAGCTTTTTAAAGCTGTACAAAATCAATACCCTGTCTCTTCTCAAGACCGCCTTCTCTAGGAAGTGCACATTTAGAACTTCACTGTTTAGGTTTCTGTACTTTTAGGAAACTTTTTTTTGTGTGTGTGGATAAGTCATTAATGGCTTACTGTGTGACCCTTCCCAGAAGAGGTTTTACCCATACTTTCTGGGAAGGGCACTTATCTTTTTCCAAAAGGCATGATGATGTTAGTGCTGAGACATCAAGAAGAGAGTATCCTGGGAAGCTAGAAGAGAAGGTGGGCTCCTGTCTATCCAATCACATGGCTTCTAATACACACGTGCAAGATGCGGCAGCATACAAGGTCACAAAGCAAAGAGCAATTATATCTCCCTGGAGGAGGGAAGGAAAGACTTCATGAATCACATGGCTTCTAATACACACGTGCAAGATGCGGCAGCAAACAAGGTCACAAAGCAAAGAGCAATTATATCTCCCTGGAGGAGGGAAGGAAAGACTTCATGAAGGAGACAATGTTTGAACTGAGTTTGAAAATAAGAATAGATTTTTTTCCCCCAAAACAGAAGGTAAAAATCATTATAGGCAGAAAGAACTAAGAGAAAGAACCAGCAGGTTGGGAAAATTGTGTAAGTTCCATACAGACAGAATAAAAGGTGACAATGGAGACTGAATCAGAAATATAATTGGAGATATAGAGTTTGTTTTTAATAAATAGACATTGAAAAATTCTAGTTAGGTTTTTCCCTGAGTCCTTTTATCCTGACTGGATCCTACTTTTCTTTCTTTTTTTCTTTCTTTCTTTTTTTCTTCTTATTTTTATTTTAACTTCTCAATATACATTGTAATTGATTTTCATGAAACCTAACTCCTTTGATCTGTGTAACCAAGAGACCAAAGTAATCATCTATAAAAAAAATATTTATTAGTTACATACTAAGTTTCAGGCAAAAAAAAAAAAGGAAAATTCTAGTTAGGGAAGCAACACTGTTTCCATGCATTCAACAAAATTTGAATAAACTTGATGACCATGTGTATCCCTTAGGCCTTTGGGATACAAGACCACAATGTCTCTGCCCTTAAGAAACAGAAGCCTCAGCTGCGTTATAATCATGCAAATGCACACGAGTTTTCCAATGATAATCCTGACAGCAAGATGAAGAATGAAAGACCCCACACGAAGATATAAATATGACGTATGTACTTTTTCCCACTCGGTCTAGACATAAGGATCCAGGCTTTGTTAGGACAACTCTTCTCTACAGGAATATCCTAAAACCCTTCTCGGTCTTCTTGCTTCACCTTCCCCTAATGTGTTCACCTCAGCATCGTGGTGGAGATTGGCTACCAGTTCCTTATCTGCAATCCAGTCTTCAGGAAATGGGGAAGAAAGGAAAATGAGAGGTAGCAGCTCTTTATAAAAATATGTCTTATCTCTTCCAGTCAGTATAATTGTTTTGAACTTAGTCAACTAGTTATACCTAATTATAAGGAAAACTATAAACAGGATCTGCAGCTGGGTGTCCATAAGCCCTGCTAAAATGCAGGATTCTTTTACTGAAAGAAAGAAAATAAATGGGTACTGAAAAATTTGCAGATCCTAATACAATTAGTGAATTTAGTGGATAAAGGAGAAGAAATTGTAAAAAAAAAAAGAAAAGAAAAGAAAAGAAAAAAAAAGAAAGAAAGAAAGAAAAAGTGACAGATTTTGATATAGGGTATTGAGTATGGTGTTGATTGTAAACAACAGACTTGGAATGAAAAGAAAGAAAGAAAGAAAGAAAGAAAGAAAGAAAGAAAGAAAGAAAGAAAGAAAGAAAAAGTGACAGATTTTGATATAGGGTATTGAGTATGGTGTTGATTGTAAACAACAGACTTGGAAAGAAAACTGTTTCTTAGACGTATGAAGTTCAAAGTTATTATGGAGATTCTGGATATATATATCAAGAAGTCAATTGGACAGGATATTTTGAAGCTTATAAGATCAACTTTACCTTAAGAAATATATTCGAGAGTCACAAACCTATGGATGATATTTAATTAAAGACACTTAATCTATTTTGGCAGTAGATGATATTACTTGAGGAAAAGATGTTGAAAAGAAGAGAAGACAGTTACGATTATGATCGTAGTGAACATAGCATCAAGGAGAAATTAACATATCAAATCAAAATGATTATAATTTTTCCTGCCATCNACATAGCATCAAGGAGAAATTAACATATCAAATCAAAATGATTATAATTTTTCCTGCCATCTCTAAGATTGAAATTTTTCCTGTCATCTCTGGGAAGGAGTGTAATTAACACCAGTGGGCAAGTAAATCTGCCTAACACTGCTCCCTTACTCTTGAGGAAACTGACGTGAGAAGAATAAAACAAAAGAAAGAAATTTTAGCATACGTGTGCTGCTGGAAAGTGATGTTCAGTTAATGGACCTTAGGTTAGCAGAGATGTTAATATTTTGGGGGTATGCAAAAGTGAAACTAGAACTGAGGTTTAAGATTGTAACTTGTCTCTAAGATAAAAAAAAAAGTGATTGAATGTATGGAAGGAAAGAGCTTAAGGAGAGAAGGTACTGAACAATATAATAAAAGGCTGGAGCTTATGAAGAAATGAGAGCAGAGAGAAATGATTAAAACTGTGTAGTAGGAAAAAAAATAATACTTTAGAGCAGGGATGTCCAATATTCTACTGTAAGCTAGCTCATTTGCTGCAATATTAAATCACTTTTGTGAACCCTTCTGCCAACTCAGTGAAGTCAGCTGCACATCTTGTTTATATGTGTTGTTTGAGGGGGTTGCTGGTAGAATAGAATGGCTAAGAAGGTAAATTTCTTATGCAGGTTGGCACAGAGTAGATGAAAGAAAACAATACAAAAATGTGAGCAACGTCATTGAGATTTCACTGTAGATATGAAACAAGAAGATAACAAAAATAAATAAATAAATAAAAATCCCCAAGAATTTGCAGAATTTTTAACGGCAAAAAACTAATTTCTCACTAAACCTAGCAAGATGGGACTATTGAATACTCTATTTAATTTCCAAGAATCAGAGTAGCCTCTGCTGATATCTGCATTAAAATAAATAAATAAATAAAGAGCCCAAATAAAAGGACCTTACAATTGAGATGGAGAAATATAGGCAAGGAGGTAGGAGGAGAGATCAGAGAAAATGTACCCATAAATGGCAAAAAATCAATTCAGTATATGATGAATAGAAGCCTGATTGCTGGTAATTAATGAATAAATTATAGATGGATATGTCAATAAAATCACCTTTTAGGACATTTTGTGTCAGAGACTTATTGAGTCACATAGAGCCCATAAGGACAGAAGGAGACCATTGCTTTATTTATGCTCCATTAATTACTCACCTTTACTTTCCAAAGGAGTACTTTTCAGAGTCCACAAGTTAATTTGCTGTTTCTAAATTTTTTCTTAATTCTTTATCATATTCTACAATTACAGTTTCATAAGTTGGTTTCTGCCAAACCCTCAACGACATGTTGAACTCTTACTGAGTTTAAATATCATATTGAGCAGAATGACCTCAACCATTTTTAATTTTGCTATAGCTACATTCTTTTAAATTCATGAATATTCCAAGACTTTCATTATCTCTGGACTATTTTATTCTGAGTTAGCATTTTAATCCTTTCCCCTCAGTTTTACATCTACCTGACCTATTTTATTCAATGTCGCCATCTCAGAGAGCATTCCACGAAGACTCTATCTTAAATGGCTTTCCTCTTTCGTTATTATTTTGGTATCTTATTTCCTTCAAAACAAATGTTACAATATGAAAATATACTTCTGATGTATTTATTTGTTGCCACAGAAATGTTATCTTCAGTGAATCCTAAATATTGCCAAGAATAGTCCTGATACAGGTAAGTAGCTCAAGCAATATTTGTTTAATTAATTGATTGATTAACACATTAAACTTTAAAATAACCCAATGAGAAAGGCATTAATACTACCCATGTTTCATGAAGAAAACCAAGGTTTCAAATATTTCTGTAACTTATCAAGTTTGCAAAGTTACTGAATAGCAGAGGTGTAATTTGAACACAGATCT
>NW_007737704.1:31988-33934 GCF_000696425.1 Galeopterus variegatus | reverse complement strand
CAGAAATGTAATCTTCAGTGAATCCTAAATATTGCCAAGAATAGTCCTGATACAGGTAAGTAGCTCAAGCAATATTTGTTTAATTAATTGATTGATTAACACATTAAACTTTAAAATAACCCAATGAGAAAGGCATTAATACTACCCATGTTTCATGAAGAAAACCAAGGTTTCAAATATTTCTGTAACTTGTCAAGTTCGCAAAGTTACTGAATAGCAGAGGTGTAATTTGAACACAGATCTGGCTGATGTTAGACCACAAATTATAATCAGTAATCAGATTAACCTTGTGTTTTGGATAAATTCGCCTTCTGATAACTAAGCACCGAAATGATATTTATCAGACACTCATAACATGGGCTTACACCTGATCTGAGAATCAATTCTAAAGGTTAAGAAGATTATGCCTCTCTAGTAAAGAAAGATTATGAAATTCAGTGTCTATTGTCTTGTGTGCCATTTTGAGTTTAGAGTGTGCCTATGATGACATCACCTCTTTTCCTGCTGAGCAATGAGTTCTGAGTGACCAGTTTATTTCCCTGGTCACTACTAACCTGACAGCCTGGATATGCAGGGAGCTCTAATACATATATTTGTCACAGTAATGTGCCACCTTCTTAAAGTAGAACAGATTGAGGGAAAAAATATTTTTCCATTAAACCTCTAGTGAACTACCATCTAGAACATACGAAATATTATTTCAGGTTGTGATAAATCATATAATACCACAAACCCCAACAAAGTACATTTAAATATCATAATTGTTTGGGTTGCTACATTGACATATTTCTCCTTACCCCTACCTAGGGCAGAATTAGTTGTCAAATGCACCCCCAAAACACTTCCCTTGTATGGGACTCCTAAGAACATCAGAGAATTTTTTGAATCTTACGTAAAATTATTCAGTCTTTGTAAGTCATCCATTTGATTAATTTCTCTATTTGTATAAATACTTCTAGGATATATTGCACACAAGTTTTGAGAAAATAAAAAATATTAACAAGGGAAAATCAGTGAGAACAATTGATATTAAAATTTTCCATAGGGGCAACATTGCTAATGGATAGCCCACTAGACCAAGAATCAGGAATTGTGAATTTTATTTTGAACTCTAATGATAATTATCTTTCTAATACTGGAAAAATAATGGCCAATGTATTTTTTAGGTAAATGTATACAAACGTATTGACTCAGAGTAAAACGAAAATCATGTTATTTTTTCCAGTAGTAGTAATGACTATAGATTTAATGGGATTTCTCACATACATGTCCCTATATGGGTTTATTCTGTATTCATACCCAAGATAGGTCTTGTTTTACTGCATTGTAATTCTTTATTTCTTCATCTGTGTTCTTTAGACACTATATTCCTTCAGAGCTGTATCCTGGGTGTACTTTATTGCCTTAGCTTAATGTCTGGTCTATGGTATTTGTTAATGAAATAATAAATTTTTATTTCACCTTTTATCACAGTGGTCTAATATAATACTGATATTAAAGATTCAGCAAAGTTTAAGGGTCACAGGTTTTAGTTACAGAATCAAACAATTTTTTGCTGTTGTCTTTTTCTTCTCTTTCTTCTTTTTAGTAGACTGGATAAAATTGAATTTACTTACACTACCGCTAACTAATGGCAATCACTGCCCCATACATAGACCAGCTAGTGATTTATAAGGTTGCCTCTAATCACTTTTCATCATAGTCTCTGCCTTCATGTATTCACCAAACATGAAAGCAATTTCCCTAAAACAAGTATAAAATGAATTAGGAAAAAAAATTGTTTTTTTCTCATGTACTATCTTCCAAATGTTTTATGGAAGCACTTCAAGAAGAGCTTTCTATCTCAAACCTTATCTTAAAGTATGTATTCAAAATTATATACAGCCAGGGGCCAGCCTGGTGGCGCACTGCTACAGTGCGCCGCTTGGGAGCGCGGCGGCGCTCCC
>NW_007737704.1:28505-31159 GCF_000696425.1 Galeopterus variegatus | reverse complement strand
AGGGTTGCGATCCATTGCCGGACACGAAAAAAGACAAAAAGGAAAAAAAAAAATTATATACAGCCAACGAAACAAACAAAATCAGGCTTTGATAATAAATATCTGATGACTCAACAGCAGGGGGGGTCTATATTATCATCCTACTGTTGATGTAACAAACTGAGTGCTTAAATCAACACAATTTTATTATTTTACAGTTCTGAAGATGACAAGTCTGAAATGGGTCTTGCTGGGCTAAAAATCATCACAAATATGTGTAATCAATTATGTTTCAATTAAAAAAAATCAAGGTGTCTAAGGGGCATAAAGAATAAGTATGATTTTTAACATTGAATATGCTATCAAATTTTTTTTAAAAAATCAAGGTATCAACATAGCTGCCTTCTTTTCTGGAGGCTTCAGGAGAGAATTTGTATTCTTGCCCTTTTCAGCTTTTAGAGGCTTGATGATTTTTGCTTGAATCACTTAACAATATGATGAGAAAACAGTATTTTCTAAGTCTGTGATTTGTTCTATTTTTATCAAATGAAATTTTACTATAAGAGCATTCTCTTCTTTTAATTTTAATTAATTAATTTTAATAAGTATGGACTCATAGCCATAAATTTATTGAATGGTATTTCAGTACTATTACAAATTTTGATGCTCAACTTCTGTCAGATTTAGATGGTGGAAGGCTTTCCATCTCACTCTTTCCCGTTTTCCATGTATGTTGCTTCTTTCTCAACTCTTAGAAATCTGGTTTCAATAATTCATATCCTATTACTCACTTGCTCAATTTTGAAATGTAGAGAAGGTAGTTTTAGATTTGCTAACCTATACCAATTAAAATTAATAACTAGAATTCAATAATTGTATGTTCTTTTTGTTTTTAAACTGAGGATATGTATTCAAAGTACTATACTCAAAATCAAAATTTTTAAATAAAATCAATAACTGGTAATCAAATGCAACTTTATCACATTAGGTATCACTTGACTAATTGAAGGTGAAACCTGGAATAGAGATTATAAAGTAAGCAAAAGGAAGGCTGTCCGAGAAAGAAAAATCTTTCATGCTCCTGGCAGCATGCTAATAGAGGCAAGAAGCCCATGGAAAGGGAGAGGCAATTTTCTTTTTACTGGTGATTAATACATCCATTCAAAGTTCAATGGCTCCAGTGAATGGTGTTTGGCCCTCTTACCTATTTAGTCTATGGCCCTCTTACCTATTTGTAGAGATAAATTAAAGTAGTCTTTGTGATGAGTTATGGCATCAATAAAAGCTGAAAACAATCATTTTTCTCACTCTACAACAGGGCAGCTGTGTCTACAACTGAGTGCTCTGTAGGCCACCTTTTGGGCCCTTCAACGTACTTTATAGATGACTTGCCGCTTTCACAAAAATTCTGATTTTCATATTCCAAACGGCAAGTGTTGTGATCTAGAGATTATCCCCTAATGTCATAGAGTCCCATCAGTCACACTGCGTGCTTCACAATAAATGAAAATTTCCAAATAGAAAACAGATATCCTTCATGCAATATTTCATCCTACACCTTCAGTAACTTGCAGTTTTTATGTTTTGTTATATAAATGCAATGCTGAGCTTAAACTAATGTGTTTTCCATCTTCAATGGCACAGCTGCCTTCTTCCTCCTGCATTAAATGCTGAGCAGGTGGCGTTTTCTAACCATTTATGTTCATTCCATCAGCCGTCACAAGCAAGAAAGATCATGCATGTGCTCAGCAGCTCTTGCAGTTGATGAACAGAACAGTGAGAGTCCACAGAAGCATCTAAATTGAAAACCACAGCAACGAAGTGTGTGAGGTGGAGCTAGGCCCTTTCCTCTGTCATTCAGAAGTAATCCAACATTATCTAATAGCCATTTATCTTGGCTCTGGTTGTTGCTGAAAAATGATGAACGGGAGCACAGAATAACCTGCCATAGAAGTGGCAGGATGTTTTCTCTGGCTAAAAAGAACAAAGTTTGTCAGCAACAATTTACAAATACTTTTTTTTTTTTTTTTGCGCACATTTGAACAGTAAGGAAAGTGCCAATAATGACAATCGTATTTCCACACTCATAATGTCAGCTAACATTGACTCTATTTGTGACCAGGGCTTTATTCATAAACAAAGATATTGACTTCCTCATCTAATCATATCAGCTAAACGTTGCTTTTTTATTCCCTCTTTTTCATTTTAAGGACAAATTAAGAAACAAATAGACATTTTACATAGAGAAAAGGGTACTGTGTACCAGATCTTGTGAGCCTTTAAAAAAATAAAATTCTAGAGAATAAAGGTTCACATCAGTTCGACTCCTAATTGTAGGTGGATGTCTACATATGAAGAAAATGTAGATGAAAGCCACTGTAAATGAAATCAAGTTTGGAAAAATTTCACAAAACTGAAAAGATTATTGCCTTTCTGATATTCTTTGTTTCTGTTCCGTATAGTCTGTCATACTAGATGTGCCATTTTGAATTTGTCATGTTTTTTAATCAATAAAGCCTTTGCTGAAGGGGAACTATTATAAATAAAATGGTGTAGGAGACAGCGTAAAAATGGAACAAAAGCAAAATGTCCACCAAACTGAGAAATTATCTTGAGACCAAAGAATGAAGCAGGCAATTCTGTGTAGTAAAGTAAGGAATTTTATTAAAGAGTAA
>NW_007737704.1:21417-27979 GCF_000696425.1 Galeopterus variegatus | reverse complement strand
TAAGGAATGATTTTCTAGTAGAATTTATAATACAGTGCTAGGACCATAGTACTTTTCTAATACAAATTAGGTATTATCATTGTATTCTCATTCTGAATGATGGAATCCTAAGGACCTTAAGGAAATTTACATATGATTAACAGGAAGTCTGAAGTGGTTTGAGAAGCGAGGGGTTTTATTGCATATCCTTTTGAGTTAAAAACAGTAAAATAAGCACAGATCAATGTGCGCATTTTATTTATTTGTACATTATACACCAGTACCATTGTACCAATATACTTTTGTATATTAAAAATAAAAATTAAAATTAGAAAGGACGAGATACAAATATTTACAGGCAAGAACTTATGGATAAAGTCAATATGGAAGTTTTCTTCTATAAGGCAAATTAACAACCATCGTGCCTTATTAGATTCACAGTCAGATTAGTTCTTTTAGTTCCCTAAACACTATTGTAATTAAAGGTGAATATCTAATGACAGCAAAGGGATATCAAATAAATAGTTACTGATCACAATTCATGTAAACATGGACTTGCAGAATTTAGAGACCCTATGAAGAAAATAGAAACATGTTCCAAATTTAGCTTCGGGAATTTTTCTTCTTAACTCAGCTCGTCACAGGGAAATATTTTCTCACCTTCCTGACTGGACTCTGATCTTCCTCTCTTAGCCATATGTTAACCATTATCATAACACACAAGATCATCTACCTCCCTTCCATACTACATACTCCTTGAAGGATAAATCATTTCCTTTTGTTTCCTCAATATCTGGCATACATTTGGCAGATAGTAGGTGGTCAAAAAATGTGTGCAGTTGAATATGATATATATACATATACATATATGTATATGAACAGAAAGACATAACAACTATACTGTCATGATTTGCTGAGGAATGTCAAGCCTCCCAAAACATTTGAATGTAATATGCCCAATCATTTTAATTATTGTAAATATCTACCTGTATTGGAGGAGGTCAGTAAATAAAACTCTTTAACACAGCTATAATATCATATTCATTAAATCAACAGGGTAAAGATGATGATAGACTTTACAAGTTATGGTTAACTTAGTTTTTAGAGCTGAACTGATATATAAAATAGAGACAATTTTCTACTTAGGAGAGCAAGTATTTTACCCTCTGTTGCTCATATAAACACTTATGATGCAAATTGACCATGTTTTGGATAAGTCTGAGATTAGGCACATACTGTGTAAACAATGGGAATGAGATATTAGGAGAATTGGGTATCAGCTGAAAAGCCATTCAGGCTTTATCAAGGGGGCAATTTCTATAAGAGAAGCTTTCTGAATTGCAAATGATGTTTTCCAGCAATGTAAAGGAAATATGAGACCCAATTTAAGCAGTTAACTAAGCCATGTTTATTTATTTTAATTTCTGACAAGATGTTCATTTATTTATAGAACATAATTGATGGTTGATAGAGAAAATAGACCTAAAAATGATGAAAACAAAGTTCATCTGATAGTTCATTTTGTTAATACGAAATTAAATCTGTTCTTTCAATGACATAAAAGTTTAGTTAAAGAAACAAAACAGATATAAATATATAAAGTTCAAATGTTGAGAGGACCTGAGCCAGATGGAGAAAATTAGAAAAGACTTTCTTGAAAAGGAGATTATTTTAAAATACTAATAAGAGTAGAGCATAGGTTGAAGGAGAAAATAAGGAAATTGAGAATCACATCAAAGGATTTGTAAAGGCAAGAATGCCTTAACGAGCCAGTTTTGTATGGACATCAATGAGTTTCACGTTGGCATGAGTCACGTAAAGGATTATAGCAAAGTGATAATTATGGAATGTAGCTCTTGAAGACGGTTGGGTAGAGCTCTGCGCCATAAGTTTTTAGATAAGTGATTCGAATAAAGGAGGCAATTTTCCGAGATAATAATAGTAGTAGCTAATTTTTATTGAATGCATGCTATATTACCCATATGTTTCTGTCATTCCCTTTTATCCTCACAACAGCCTTATATGGTAAATGCTATTATTAACTCCAATTTATATGACAGAAAATGGAGGCAAGAGGAGTTGAATAACTTGCCTGATGTTACACAGATATACATATAGTGAGGATCCAAATGCATACAGTTTGACTCCAAGACCCATTCTCATAACTTTTAAGCCATTCTGCCTATCAGGAGAGTTATTCTAGAAGTCTGTTTGATTTGGAAAGGAATAGGTAATATCCAAATAAAATGAAACCAATTTAAAGCTAAAAGTAAGCCATTTTCAATGGAAACAACCTCTGGCAAGGAGAAATGTCATCTTCTTCACTGCTAGTGTTCCCAAATCACCACTGCTAAATTGCTCTGCCTCTTGACATAATGAAAGACTATCCATTCATACTCAGTGATAATGAATTGAAAATAAGCCTTGGTTTAGTTCAAATAAGAACAAATACAGGAGATTTGTGTCACCTAGAAATTTTCTTCCAAGTAGTGTCTATTCTCTCCCATAGCCACACATATATAACTTAACCCTAGAAATGGTGATAAACTATAGCCTCTGAAAGGGTAATTCTCCAGGAAAAAGCCTGTACAGAATTTCAGAAAGTCTGAAAGCATGCAATAATGAAAGCAAAAGGTTCAAAGTGGAAGAGTGCTCTGGAGAGAGAGCATTTTGGTATTCCATGCCCTAAAACATAAACTGTTCCAAATATGTAAGAGCCTCCTGACATATATGTTATACAATCTCAAAGAAACTCGAGGAAAATACAATACCTAACTTTCATTAATCGTCATATCATTTGAGGTTTTATACTAAAAGTGGTGAATGTATTATTTATACAAGTAGTTATAGGAGTTTAATTTGATAGAATGTCATTTTCCATGTGTTTAAGATCTCTGCTCACCAATTTGGTCTTGCATACCTTTCAAAATACTGTATTTCACTTGCTCTAGTCTCTTTGTGTAATGTAATATCTTAATATAGTTTTTCTTTTCTTCTGGTTTTATTACTTTATTACAAGACCCAAGTAGTATACACATTTTGGTTTTTCCTCAGTATCTTAGTTTTTGTATTTTTACAATTTCTGCATATTAAAACCTGTATTAGTTTTCCAATGCAGCTGTTACAACTTTCCACAAACTTAGCTGCTTAAAACTACACAGTTTTATTATCTTACAGTTTCTGTATGGCAGAAGTTTGAGAGGGCTTAACTGGTCTGTGCAAGAGTCTAACAATAATGAAATCAAGGTGCCACCAGGATGTCAGTCTTTACTGGAGGTTCTGGCTAAGAATCAGCTCCCAAGCTTATTCAGGTAGTTGACCAAGTATATTTTCTTGTGGTTGTATGATTAAAGTTCTTATTTCCTTGTTGGCTGTCAGCTGGAGGCTGGTTTCACTCCTAAAGACTGCCTGCATCCTTTTTTAGGCTTTCCATTTGGCTTCCTCCAGCAAGAGGGGTCAAGACCATTCCATGCTTCAATTCTCTTTGACTTCAGCTTCTGTCTTACCTTTCTGACTAATGGGAGAATTAAGCAAATATAGTTAGAAATGTCTAACACACTAAAATTAAAGGTCAGTAAGTGTATAAGAGAAATAAATGATACTATCAAATACATTAACATAATTGTAATATATAGAACACCACAGTCATAAATAGCACTATGTAAACTCTGTAAAAGATGTATGTGGACTGTTCATCAAAACAGACAAGTGTCAATGTATTTTGAATTTTTTTAAGATGGTGTTAAGGCAGTGCTTGGAAGGGAATGGAGAACTTTATATGGTATATTAAATACAAAGACATTTTAAAATTAATGATATCATTTTCACTTAATAAAGTCATATAAGCTTTAAAAATTAATCTCAAAGTGATCAGAAGGAAGGATATAATAAAGATATAATAAATTACTAAAGCATAAACAAATAATAGAAAAAGTTAACAAAGACAAAACTTGTTTCTTTTGGCTAGTCAATAAATAAAAGGATAAGGCATCATTTATTAATATCGACAATAAAAAGAGGATATAACAGATTTTATAATATCACTACAAAATTAATCATTTAAGAAATGTAAGCAAATTCTATCAAAAATAGCATACTATAATTCACTTAAGATGAAATAAAAAATCTGAATAGCTCTATATCTATTGAAGTAATTGCATTCACAGTAATACAAATACTAATACTAATAAACCTTCCCACATTGAAATCTCCTAGACCAGATAGATTTACTAGTAAATTTTACCAGACATATGTGGAGGAAATAATAGCAATCTTAACACAAAGTGTTTCAGAAAAGAGAACAGGAGACAACCTATCTCAACTAGTTTTACAAGGCTCACATAAGTCAATGGCAAATCCTGACAAAAGCATTTCAAAAAACTTACAAACCAATAGTTCTCAAGCAAAAAATCCTTAGGGATGTAAAATATGCCGAACTAAAACCAAGAAAAAAAAATCAAATACAACAATATTTTTTAAAACCCTCAAAAACATCTAAAAGTTTTCTGAGGAACATGAGTTTAAAATTTTAAAATCAATTAAAGAAATTCTCCATATAATAGAAGAAGGATAAAAAATAGTCTGACCATCTCCACAGATACATAAAAAGAATGTTTTTAAAAAAGCAACAATTTATGAAAAATCATATCAGGAAACATGGAATAGAAGGAATGTATCACAATCAAATAAAAGGCATCTAAGTAAAACTTATAGTTAACACTATGCTTAATAGCAAAATATTAATCACTTTTCCCCTAACATTGTGAATGAACAAGACAAGGATTTCTGGCATTGTGACTTCTATTTAAATTTTACTGGACAACCTAGCTTGTGCAATAACACAGGAAAAATAATAAATAGCATAAAGAGTAAAAAGCAAGAATTAACTGTCCCAATTCTCAAATGCATGATTATTTATGGAAAATACCAATGAATCTATAACATACTACAAATTGAATTTAGCAAGGTCAGAGAATGCAAGGCCAATATAAAAAAATCCATTGTATTTCTCAATATTAGCAACAACAAATTGAAATTAAACTTGTTCTTAAATTCCATTTGCAATAACAGAACAACATAAAGTTGAATGCTTCCCAGAAGTATAGGAATACAGGTGAGAATTTAGAGGAGATCGAGAAAGTCAGAAGTCCACAGGCACAGTATGGGTCTTTTTTGTGTAACCTTTTTCTTAAGTAGTGTGCTCTGTTTAAAGGCATCTATGGTTTTCATATCTCTATTTTGCTTAGGGCTGTCTGGAGTTCCATTCTACGTCTAGAGGTCAATTGAATTATAGTGACCCACTCAGTCTTTATCACAGCTTTATGAATATGAAAACTAATCTCAGAGTAACCAGAAGGAAGAGGCTTCCATTTTTGTGCTAGTGAATTCTCTTTCACAGAACCCAATGGAACTACTCACCCTTCCTGTTCTTAAGTTAACAAATTATAGTTGTTTCCAAGTTAGGATCAGGTTAGAGCCAAAACTCTAGCTAATCAATTTAGACAGAAGATTAACTCCAATAACTCTAGGTCTTCCTGAATAAGTTAATAGCTATTTTCTAGTAAATTTCACTAGTGCATATTTGATGAGATAGTGCTAAAAAAATCAGATTCTAAATTAAAAATAATGTGTTAGAAGAAAACAGTATTTTGTCTGATTTGTAATCCATCTGATCAGTCATCTAAGTAAAAAGCAAACTCATTAATTAAAAGATCTGAACAGGAGACATGAATTTTAACCCCTTTCTGTAATTTCTCTAGAATTTCTGCTTTATACTCAAAAGGACATTATCTTTTCATTATCTAAGAAAAATAATAAAAAGTATATCACGTGCTTACTGTTCTCCCTCCAACTTTTAAACAGATAAAAATATGAAGTAATTCTTAACTGAAACTTAAATCTATATATTCTGTTCTGTTCAGATGTATTAAGTAGATCATTGCTTGTACAGAATAAGCAACAGTAAGAAATTATTGAAGAAATAAATTCCATTGCAAAAGGAAATGTGTGTAAGCAACAGTTTCATACAATTATTAACTTAAAATGGAACTGTTTAATCAGAGCTTTGAACATTTTATTTATTAAAAAAAAGAGAAAGGGGCCGGCCCGGTGGCGCACTGGATAGGTGCGCCGCTTGGGAAGCGCGGCGGCGCTCCCGCCCGAGGGTTCGGATCCCACATACAGACCGGTTCCCGCTCACTGGCTGAGCGAGGCACGGGGGCAACACCGAGGGTTGCAATCCCGTTGCCAGTCCCCGGTCCGGTGCGGGGGCAACACTGAGGGTTGCGATCCGTTGCTGGACACGGAAAAAGACAAAAGACAAAAAAAAAAAAAAAAAAAGAATGTGTGTATAGGTTTAAGCTGCCAAGCTTCTGTCTTCTTCACTGATGAGGGAAGGACAGTAAGATGGGAGGTAGAATCAGCTGTTGTTTGGGTGTGTGTGGAGGAAAGTTGGTTCTCTCCCCAGAATGGCGTTCTAACAACTCACACAAAAAAATTATGCAAAAGGAATCTGTTCCTTTTTTTTTTTTTTTTTTTTTTTAAAAATGACCGGGAAGGGGCCGGCCCGGGGGCGCACTGGATA
>NW_007737704.1:7654-21359 GCF_000696425.1 Galeopterus variegatus | reverse complement strand
AAAAAAAAAAAAAAAAAAAAAAAAAAAAAAAAAAAAAAAAAGAGAACACTGCCCACCAATTTTAGAGTACATATAAGAAGAAAGGAGTACTGGTTAGCTACAATACTAGGACAGCATGTTTTTGAAAATCTGAGAGAGAGAGAGAGAGATTAATTGATTTTATACCCGTAAATAACCTTAAGTATGTTAGTTTCAGAAAACACATAAAATTATTTTAAAATCTGGTATTAGTTTTCTGTTGTTGTGTTATCAATTACCGTAAATTTAGCAGCTTAAAACACCACCTATTTATTATTTTACAGTTGTTCTGAATTAAGAGCCAAGGCACGGTTTAGCTGAGTCCTTTGCTTAAAGTCTCACAAAGCTATAATTAAGGTGTTGGCCAGGGCTGCAGCTTCATGTGAGGCTATGTCCTCTTTCACACTCATGTAGAATATCAGCAGATCTCAGCTCCAGATCCTCAGCCTCTAGAGGCCACCCCTCTCCACAAGCAGTTTACAACATGGTTTCTTGCTTGAGCCCAGTAGAAAGGTATCATTCAGGCCTAATCTGGTGGGTCCAAGATTAGGCCTAGCCAACCCAAGATAATCTCTTTTTTGAATAACTCACAGTCAACTGATTAGGAACCTTGATTACATCTACAAAATTCCTTTACCTTTGCCAAGTAATGTAATCACAAGAGAGACACCCATCATATTCACAAGTGCCAATTACTTTCAATTGGGAGATTATATAGAGCCTGTGCACCAAGGAGTAGGAATCTTGGGATCATCTTAAAATCCTGCCTGTAGACTGTTTTGCCATGTACCAAAAGCAGTCCTTTGCATTTTGTATTTTGAGGCATGTTAGTGATTAAAGGAACTCAAATATAATAAAACTATTTGCTTTTTCCTGATGCACTGATCTCCTCCACAGATGCTCTGTTCAGACCAGTTGATAGCATTGACCTGGCTTTTACCATCATTTTCATCTACTGTCATCACTGCCTGGAGTTTCTTAATAACCTCCCTTGATTTCTGTGTGCTACTTCTCTCTGCCTCTTGCTTATAGCAACCTTTTCCAGCTAACTCATCTGCTTTTCTTTTACACTGAAAGCCCAGAGTTAAGAAGGCTTCATGTGACAGAATACTGGTACGCACTGTTCACGGCCAATTAAAAAATTTTCCCAAACCTATTTTTTTCTTTGCCAGTTTCTACAATAAGAGGTGAGAAAACACATGTTTATCTTCCCAATCACTTGAGCAGCTAAAATTAACGACATGATACAGCTCTATTCAATGAAACTTCAAAGGCAGTCTGTTAAAAAGCCTTTTGGAAAAGGAAACTCTTTCCCTGATAGACCAAAAAGCTCCCCACACTCCAAGTTCCACCCCAATAGCCCTGCTCCTGGCTTTTTGTCTCGGCAGTTCTGGTATTGTAAGTCTCTGTAAACAACTTGGGACCCTGGGGTAAAAAACATGAAGAAAAATTTAGTGAACAAGCATAGCAGAGCCAAAGTATGGAAAGTGACCAAGTCCTCTGTGATAATGTTGGATGGCCAAACTCAAGCCCAGTGTTTACACAGTTCTTTTAATTGTAGCGCCCAGCCTTTATGGGAGGAGGGTTTAGACTTATCAAGCAGAGAAATGGGCACTAAAATAGTCCTTTTAATTTTTCAAGTTTAACACCTTGCTTTCTCTTTCTTTGCACAGAAAATTACCCAAAAAAGCCAGTTTTGTGGGTGAGAGATTCCAGCGCAGTTTCACATTTTACCAGTAATCACTCTGCTTCCAATCTGCAAGCTCCGGCCCCTGAGACTGCTTCACAAAATAGTGCCCCTTCGCATATGGAAGTTTTCTCTCTCTGGGCCCTGTTATTTTTCCATCCAAACTGGCTTACACCAGACTTGTCAGTATAAAAGCCTGAGTTTTTAACAGAGTTTAAATTCTTTCTCTTTTAATCTTGGATCCCAGGCGAATCATGCCATGAGATTATATTCTTATTCATTTTCCTCATGATTTATAATAATTAACAAGGCTATTTTCTGATTAGAGTGAAAGAAAATTTTTTCTGACAATAACACCTAAGGCAAATATCATATTCTCGAACTAAATGCCCCACAAATATAAGCATTTATATATCATTATCCACAATATTTTATAAGGCTGACATTTAATTGACTAAGAAAAAATGAATCATGCCTGCATTTATGAGTGGATTATTTTCAAAATTTGTGCTTGCATTGCCTGAGACTTAAATACAACAGGGCAGAATAATTCAAACATTTAAAATATAAAAGATACTCACCAAATATGTAGACATTGGTGTAAATGATTATTTTTAACATTGTTTGATCAGAAAAGAAAGAAACTAGTATGAATTACTAAGAAAAGAAAAAAATGAGGGAACTATATTGTGATTTTAATTAAAGAGAGAAGATTGATTGACTACATTATCAGGAATCTGGCAATCCCAATAATAGAAAAGTAGGATCAAAAAAAGAGCACTCTGTCTTCCAATTTCAAGGAAATTAAATACATAATTACTATACATTTATTTGAAATCCTGTACTATTAAATTAAAAGATTGATCTTAAACTGCCCACTTTCTTCTGGGAGAACACTTCTTTGAAGTATTTTTGACTATTCTAAGAATGCATAAAGCTACCTTTGGTACTGAAGGAAGTTTTGTGTTAAAAGTTTTCAGAGAATATTATATACAGCAACTGAGAGAGGTTGCATACGACATTTAATCAGGCATTATAAAATGTAATAGTCCTGGAATGCTTAATTTATTTATTAAAACTGTTGTCAAAGTAAGGTCTTGGAGCTAGCAGCGTCACCATCATCTGGGAACCTTATTGATGGGCAAACTTTTGACTCCTACCTCAGTCATGCTAATTCAGAAACTGGAATTGAGGCCCAGAAATCTGTGGCCTAGATGATAAGATGTTACCTAAGTTTGAGAAATACTGTGTTTGAAGAACAGCAGGACACCAATGTGTTGGGCACAATGGGGGAGAAGGAAAGTTTTGAGAAATGAAGCCAGGACTAAATAATGTAGGACTTTACAAGGCTTTTGTAAGGACATTGGATTTTACAAATCACAGTGCATTTCCAATGATACTAATAGTGTGTCTTTTACATAAAGTTAACATAAACTCATTCACAAATGGCTGTGCATAAATTGTTAATATATTTGGTGTAGAAAATGGGACATAGCTAAGACTATTTGCATAATTAGTAAATACTTTATGCCTGCTGAATTCATGATAAATGTTAATAGAAACTCCATATAAAGGGATGAGTTGTGAGGAAAATATTGGTTTTGTTCCTTGATTTCAGCATTAAAAAGAGTTGACATGTACTATAAAAATGTATGTTATAGATTCAAGCAAAATGACCATGGATGTGTGCACGAGTGTTCAACCTAAGAAAGGGGATTACATTCTCAGATCTGTCAAAGGATTTGTGTAGTATAATGAACACATTAAATAGATTTAATGAGCACATGAGCCCTGGGGATCTTAGCTTACAACCAGCAATTTTCATTGAAACTGAAATTATTCAGTGCCAAGACAACAACATTCTTTATACATCACAATGGCTGGCTGCCTTTGGAAGCAACTTGTATTTTCCTCAGTTTCTAAGCCACAGCTAGTACCTTACAATTTTATAATGCAACTTTATTTCCTACAGTATGTCAACAATGAGGATCTTCAGGGAAGGAGAGTTATGAAAACATTGTGAGAAATAATTGATCCAAGTTTCATGACAGTAAATTGAGTTTTGGTTTTAGTTTTCTAATCTTGGCAGAACCGAATGCTACAGATTACCAGCAAAGTATTATAGCAACTTTTCAAATAATATAGAAGATTTTCAAGTTATACCTCAAATTCCAGCCTCTCATCTCTTACATTCTTGCGATCATGTAGATGTCCTATTCTGTCAAGGGAAGTCATGTTCATTAGCTACATGCTCTTTTGGAGCAATCTAAACTAACTACTTGGTTGTGAGGCTGCTGCATGGAAAAGGAACCAGAACACCCAACTGAGAATTTAAAAGGGGGTTTTACTGGCTGGCCGGCGACTCTCCCTTCAAGAAATTTTTCGGAAGGGAACAGCCCCAACTTGAAATTTAGGCTGTTTTTTAAAAGCCACTTTTTACATTAGTCACGCAGTTAAAATTATCAAATAGTCACACACTTACAGTTGTAATATAATCACACACATAAACACATACCCTCCTGGTGGGAGAAGCGGGTTTGGGGAGGCCTAGTGCAAGCTGATAACAGAAGCTGAAAGAGGCCAGTTCATTGCTCAAGGGCAGCTTGGGTGGGGATCATCAAACAAAATTCAGACTTCTCTAAGTGCAGGCTAATATTTAGCCTTTCACTTTTATTAAGGGGGGCTAAAGAGCTGAGGGAGATTTTTAAACAATAACATTTTTTAAGCGATTTAAACACTATTTAAACTTAATCTATCGTCACACAGCAAACAGTAACAATTTTTATAACAAAGTTTAAGCAATTCAAACACTTAATCTACCTTGTCACACAGCAAGCAGTTTCACATAGCGTATGTTATGAAAGTGGGGGTCTCCCTATCTCAACTTCTTTCCAGATGCCTTTCCCGGAACAGCCTCAGTTATCTTTTCTGCCATTAACTGACTTGTGTTTACAAAGTTCATATACGTTATCTACACTGGCTTCATAGAAAATTATGTTGTAAAGTAAATATTCTATGGAGATACTTAAGAGGAAATTTAGTTAATTCAAGTCGTCATTATTGTGGAATATCCGTGGTCCCTTCTCTTCGGTAACAAGGCAACACTGATTTAAATGCTATAGCTGGTCTAGGTAGTTCCCTTTCAGAAATTTTTTATATTTCAGAACTTTCTGAAATTGTAAGCATACTTAATAACTTGGGAAAATTATCATGATAACTTAAGGGGAAAAAAGCAAGATAAAAATTTCATAACATGTTCCAAGAATTTATTATGTGAAAATCTATTTATATTATGTTGATCCAAGATACATTATATGACAGGTACTGTCCTTGATATTGAGTATATGCTGCTAAATATGATATAATTCCTGCCCTCAGGAAACTTAGTGGGGAAGAGTAAAACACCAAGTGAACAGGACTCTATAGAAACATAGGAGGAATAACTCAACTGTTTTTGGAGGTACAATATTTGAGGAAATGTTTGAGGGAGGTGCTGTCCTCTATGCTGAGAAGCGAAAGCTAAGCAGGTGTTAATCACCTAAAGAGGGTTAAAAAACAAATCTATATATAGGAAATCATGCATTCAGAGACTTAGAATGATGTCTGGAATATGATAAATATTCAACAAGTAATTATGCACACACATGCACACACACACAAACTCATATATTTTAGTATGAAGTTCTGGCTGAACTGAAGAAAAAAATGTGAACCATTAGCACAGGGGATGGTAGTTTTAAAAATAGTGCGATTTTATGTTATTCAATCACATTATATAGAAAGAGAAGAGGAAATGAACGAAGATAACACACTGAGGAATATTGGTATTTAAGAGACAAACAGAAGAGAAAACCCTAAATACTGAAGAGGGGCATCAAAGAGATAGAAGAAACCAAGATTCTGTTATGTCAAGGATTTCAAGGGAAGGGAATGAGTCAAGGGTGGAATCACTAATATGCAAATGGTGCTGCAAAGCACAACAAGATTAAAATGCAAATAGAGCCATTGTATGTATGAACAATCATAAAGAATATTATGCAAAGAAATGAAAAACAAAAAATAGAAGGAAATAAAACAAAATATGTGCTAAAATATAGTTGTGGGGTTACATTTCGGAGTGCTTTCTTTAAATACCTTTCTGTATTTTCTACATTTATATCAAATACTGTGTATTACTGCAAAATAGAAAAATAAATGCATTTTATATATTGTATTATGGATATAATAAATACTACATGTAATAATATGTGGCATGAGGAAACTTTTGGGAGTGTTAAGGATGTTTATCATCTTCATTGCAGTAATGATTTCACAGGTATATACTTGTGGCCAAAACTGTCAGATTGTGCATTTTAAATGTAGACAGTTTACTGAATATCAATTATACATTGATAAAATTGTTTAAATTATGTAATGAAGAGAATAATCCAGAGAAATGAAAGCTCTTTTGTAAAATTATCTCAAGATTTTTCTCCAAACACTGTAGTTAAGAAAAGTTTCACTATAGAATGTAACCAGATATCAACCCTTGTTCTCTTTACTTATTTATGAAAAGTTTCTCTTGCATAGTTTTATAATCTCTGTTCCCATGAGCTTATTATTTAAAAATTAATATGTTGAGGACTGGCTATTAGCTCCCTGGGGAGAACTTGGTCCTGGTAAGACCAGGATCAAGGGATCGGGATCCCCTTACCTACCAACTTTGAATAAAAAAAAAAAAAAAAAGATTAATTTTTTTACTTTATATTGTTTTAACTATTTTCCCTAATAAATTAATCATCACCTTTTCTTTACAGTTATTTTTTCATGTATACAATTTAATCAACCCATGTCGTATATGAGTGTAATCTTTCCCTAGTGAACATCAAATCTAATTATTTGTTATTTGCATTTAAAATAATTATTTTCATAAGGGCTCCTTCTTAAGCACTTTGGAAATTAGTCCTCCAAAGACTTCTGTTTTACATAAATTCCTCTCTTGTGTTTTGGATAAATATCATTATATAGTAGTATAATTTAAAGGGGAAATATGCAGTAAACCTGTATGCCTTATTATTAAAAATCAGCACTGTAAGGTTTACTCCTATGCCAATTTGATGGAGGATAGGAACTTACAATGGAACAATGAATACATTCAGTTTCCATTTTTTACTCAAGGTAATAGGAGTAATCCAGATTGGTCAGATGGTGTGGAGGTAATGGCCAATCTCTCTCTCTCTCTCTCTCTCTCCACCCCACCCCTCCAGCTACTCTGCTTGTAAGCAAGAGACCAAGTCATCTTCTACTGCAAGTCTTTCTCCCATTCAAGCCGAAAGATAAAAAGGTACTATTTTGGCTTCATACCCACACCTAAACCATGTCTTCCAATGCAGTTTTTATGATTAAAAAACCCATTTATAAAGCATATTTTAGTACTTTATAAACCAGGTATTTGTTTTCCGTTTGCCTATAGTTCTTTGTATATATGCTTTAATTTGTAGCAAACTCATAGAGAATAAAAGAAAGGTCTAAATTTTTAATAGAGTATAAGCATAATCATTAATTTGGACAAGGTGATGACCTACCTGAATTAAGGAAGAAATATATATTTTTTCTGTGCCTGGCACTATGCTGTACATTGCACATGTGTTGGATTTTAGTTCATTAACTTTGTTACTTTGAGAAATAAGTTTTCAGAATTCTCTCCTCAGTACTCTTCTAGGTAAGAACTAACCAAAAGAGAAACTTGTATGAGATTTTAAAGTGGAAATTAAGCATAATTATTCTTATGTGAAGGTCTTCCAGGTCAGATAGTGGAGGACTGATGCAAATATGCCCATAGATTCTAGCTTATTCTCACTTCCCTTCTTTCTATATACACTTCTTCATCTTGGAGACTTGCTCTGATAGATCTACCACTAGATACTCGACTGAGGATCCTCAAAGACACAGAAGCAGTTGTCACACATGGAGGAAATATCTTCCCATAAACCTCTCTAATACCTGCCCCCTTCAGGATCCCACCTCAGCAGCTACAAGTGCATAGAACTCAAAATTGCCTGCCAATATCAACTTGTCCACCCAAACCAGTGGGTTTTTTCTGGTAAACATTCCTCTCATCTTCTAACTCCCTCTTTTAGACATCTACTTACCCAGCTTTTCAATAGCTGTTTAACATCTAATCTCTAGGGTAAAAAAATCTCTCATCCCACATTTCAGGTATCTTTTACTGCATACAAACACTAAAACTTAGTGTTTTAAAACAACGTCACTGATTTCTTTGTTTAAAAAATTGAAATTTCAACAGATTTTACTAGGACAACTGATTTCTGCTCCACAAAAATATCTGGACCATCGGTCAGAGGAACTCAAATGCCTGGGAGCTGGAATAGTTGGGACCTAGTTAGGCAACTTTTTAGTAATTTCAGATCCTTCCTTGTGATATCTCTAAATGCCAGTCAAGTCTCCACAAATGAGAATTCCAAGGAAGAGGAAACAGATGTCAACCAGCCTCTTAATGTCCAGGCCCACAAACTGGAAGAATATTTCCTCTGCCCTGTTCCAGTGGTCAAAGGAGTCCCAGAACCCCTCAACATTCATGAAGAAAGACATAAACCCAAGCTTTTGGTAGAAACAGTGCCTAAGAATTTGTGGTCATTTTCACCTGCCACACCTCATAACAGTGGCTTTGCTTCAATAGAGTTCACAATAGAGTTTACTCTTTTTTTAAGAGTCAAGAATCAAATCAACTCTGTGTAGAATTGCGAATCTATTTGGGGAAACTCTCAAAGTGTGTGCCCAGAAACGTGCTGCCTATGTTTGCATATGTTCTCATTTTATGCAAACCATTAAAATCTACATGTTAATATTAGGAATAAAACATTAAGGTTGAAAAAATTGACTTGCTTGAAGTCAGATAATTAGTCACCGGAAGAGCTGAAGTTCAAATTCAGCTCCATCAGGCAGCGAAACTCTTCTGCATTCATTAATTTAGCACTGACTCTTCTCTTCATAGTATCTGCTACTTGGCAGCAGATCATTTCCTGAATAATCAGAAAGCTACATCCTTCACAGAATAGGAGAGAAAGTTAGGTAGAGGTCATCTCCTCTCAGTCTCAGACAACGGTGTTTCCATGTCTTTGAGAAGTGCGGATACCTGGCTTAACATCCTCTAAGCCCTGAAAACCCAGCTACCTCCCCATTGCTTTTCTGTCCAAAAGAGACAGTTGGATTTCCATTTAAGGACGCTGAGGGTCTGTGAATAGGGTAGTACAAAAAAAGTGATTCAGAACGTGAAGTGCAATGGATTTAATAACTGTGTCTGTAATTTAGTATCAAGTTGGCCCAGCCCAAACTGGATTAACTCCATGATATAACTAATTTAGTGATATTGCAAGTATTAGTTTTCACCATTTAAGATTCTCACTGATTGCTTCAAATAGGAGGGCAGAGGGATGGGTTTTCTGCTCTTTTGTTTTCTCTTTAACAAATCACTGGTAAGGAAGAATGCATTACCATGATTGACTTACCCTAATCACTGAAATGGATGTCAGTAAAGACATCTATAGTGATCACTCTGCTACTATTTCCATGTACTAAGCTTAATGCAATGTGCCAATACATTACAGAATCTTTGATCAAAGTCTGAATTAGTCTGAATCAAAGTCATTAATCAGTAGTCATTATAGAAATGTATCAACAATGTTGATGGAATAGAGAGCAAGAGAATATGTTGCAATCTTTAAAGATTGGATAAACTGGGTAGGATGGAACTCACTCCTGTATAATTTTACCACTAGTCTAGCTAAAGATGTATTCCAGTCTCAACATAGAAAATGCTTAAACTAGTAATATTTTCCATACAACATGAACATCAAAGGATAAACTGGGTAGGATGGAACTCACTCCTGTATAATTTTACCACTAGTCTAGCTAAAGATCTATTCCAGTCTCAACATAGAAAATGCTTAAACTGGTAATATTTTCCATACAACATGAACATCAATTTTTTTAATTGTTTATTTCTTCACCTGTTATATGTAAAGTACTAAGACACAATCTTACCTTATTTTTGTTTTAAACTTCCCCTTTTCTCCATTTCATAAGAGCAAAAAGCCAAAGAACACACACACACAAAAAAGCTGTTTTTTTCCTGTACTAAGACACAATCTTACCTTATTTTTGTTTTAAACTTCCCCTTTTCTCCATTTCATAAGGGCAAAAAGCCAAAGAACACACACACAAAAAAGCTGTTTTTTTCCATTGAATTGTTCATTGAATTAAATTATAATTTGGGCTAATTTTATGGGGCAGGTGTTTGCAGTTGAATAACTACAGAGCAGAGCTGAATATTAAATCTTGTATAAAAACAGCTGACTATGAATAATAAGAAAGGACTTTTTGCCAAAGGATTCATTTGGAATTGGAATCTTTGGACATTTCTTTCCTGCTTGTGTTGGATTTAAAGTTCTGACAAAGAGATATTATTTGTCCTTGGCCTTTCGTCATATCCTGGAATCAATTCTTCTACAAAACAATGACATTTGTAACAAGAACTGCTGAGATTAGCGGTTAGCTCAGTCTACTACTTGCCAAGAAATTTCACATGATTTGTAATTAGAGCTTAGCAAAGAAAGATTTTACTTCATAATTTATTTTCTTAATTTTATTAGTGTATGACAATTAGGTGCTTACATATCACAAATCAGCGGACACTTAAGTATGGAAGTTTAATAAAGACAGGCTGAAAAGCCTAATTAGACCAAAGAACCTCCTAAATTCCTATACTTTCAATGAGTTTGCTTCACCTGAAGAAATTGAGGTGCATGAGCTCATATAACTTGGTCCCTGACCTTGACAATTTCTCTCATTGGCTACAAGAGGGTTCAGTGAATGTGTCAGTTGGAGCAAATCCTTATTTTGGGGACATAAGTAATAGCTGGATGTTTAGGACAAATAATGCACAGATTGTTTCACTAATTTTTATCTTAGCATGTGTTACCCCACAGGTTATATTAGGAACATGACAACATATAAATAGCTCTTAGTAAGACCATGTGCTCTAGAGGCAGAAATTCGTATTTAAATTTCTCCTGTTTACTGTTATATTAAAAGCTTTGTAATAATGTTTATGTTTAAAAATGTCAAAATCACTTTCATATATTTTGTTACTTTAAATATATACCATCTAAGTTTTGCACAAGGAGATAATAAATCATAGTATACATCTGAGAAAAACTAATTTTTTTCTTTTTTTTTTTTTTCCTAATAGCATTTAGGAGAAAAAAAGGTAAGAGAAAAATGTTTTATGGTAATGTACAACTTAAGTAAAACATGTATGAAATAACACTGTTTTTTTCCAAAAACATTTCTTGATTGAACTATTTTTCTTGTTTATAATTTAAAGAATATATTTCAGATGTATTTGTAGATAATTAATGATGTAAAAAAATCATGCTTATGCATTGGAAAGTTTTGTGCAGTTGCAGAAAAAAAACTGAAGAAATTTTCTGCATCTACAATAATCAAATTCAGTTTTACTGTTGTGTCTCTTAAGATTAGTTAGCAGGTAGGTTCATTGTTTAACAACCTAAATTTAAATATTTGGTATTTTTAGCTTCTCTTATCAGCAGAAAGAAATGGTTTATAAAATAGATCATCTGAAAAACCATGTATTTTAAGTCTAAAGGACTTGTTTTATATTTTACTCTAATGCAGAATTAATGCTTTTAGGGAGATGCATGGTTATGATTTTATATTTTTCTGGATCAAAGAGAAAAGTTGTATACATTTTGTTTTTCGTTTTTATAGCAAAATTAAAACATCTTGAAAAGAAACTCCTAACTAGCTGCTTAACTAACATGCTACTTGAGCATGGGAAAAATCCTCAAACACCAACCTCATTTTCGATAGCAGTAATTATAGATAATAACAGCACATTCCTCTAGGGTTTGTTGGTTGAATAAGATGAAATAAGTCCATAGATAATGTGTTTAGAACAGTTTCCAAAACATGGTAAGCAAAAAGAATAATTAACTATTATTAGCTTTATTACATTAGACATTGTCCTCTTACTTGAGGATTTTCAGGAGAATTTCTACTGGTTTTATCACCATATGTAAAAATTCTTCTTCCAAGCAATCTCTGTTTCCTTAATCACAAGGCCTGTTTTGCTATGGCTTTAATGTCCCTGCCAAAACTTACGTTAGAACCTTAATTCCTAGTGTGGCAATGTTGGGAGGTGGAACCTTTAAGATATGAATACCCAAGGAGAGCTGTTTGGGTCATGGGGCCTACACCTTCTTGGGTGACTTGGTGCCAGTTCTCGAGGTAGTGAATGAGTTCTCCCACAGGTAAGACTGGATGAGTTCTTGCTGTAATGGATAAAAAGTGAGCTCCCCCCCTTGTGTTTTGCCTTTGCACATGTACACTTCTCCTTTGACCTTCTGCCATGCTATAATTCAGCACCATGCCCTTGGACTTCCCAGCCTCCAGAACTGTGAGCTAACTAAAATTATTTTCTTTATAAATTACCTAATCTCAAATATTCTGCTATTAGCAACAGAAAATGGATTAATTGTGAATTGTGTAACAATGCCATTTGCCCGACTAAAGAAAATCTTAGCGCCAGGTTGATGTCCCCAGCCCCCAAGCATATTTGCATAAATCAAGATAGGCTAGGTTATTTTATAGTAACAAAAAGCATCAACATTTCAGTGATTTAACAAGACAATAGTTTATTTCTTCCTCCTGCACAGTCCACTGCAGATTCTCCACAGAAGCTGTAAACCACAGGTTCCAACATTTCAAGTTGCTTCAATGTTATGGTTCCCTTTTGTACTGGAGTTGACCCATGCTAACTAGCAAGCCAGTTGTTAGTATCTCTTCCTATCTTCATGCTCAGTTGGTAACTTAAAATCGCAAAACCAACAAATGCTATTATAACATTTTTTTTTCCATTTTTGTGGGAGCCAGATGTTAAAAATTTACCAGCACAGCTCATCAATAAGTCCTCTCAGGAGCTTCTGGCAAAGTAAGAAGGTGGAGATTTTTACATCTGCTTTTAAATCTGTGCAACTGGATTTTAAATGAAGCAAAGTAAGTAGATAGCATTATGAAGCTACTGTTTTAGATAAAGTGAATAAGGAAGCCCTCTCTGAAAAGTATATATTTAAGTGAGGAAGCAAGCCATGTGGCTAAAGGGGAGACAGCAAATGCAAAGGCCCTGTGGTCTGTTTGAGAGACAACAAGATGGCCAATGTGACTAGTGTGGAGAGAATGACCTGGACAGTGGTAAAAGATGAGGTCAGAGAGAAAGTCAAGAGCCACATCATGTAGGGCCCTGTAAGCCAAAGTAAAAAATTTGGATTTTAAGTGAGATGAAAATTCTTTTGACAGTGTTGAGGAGTGACATTACATGATTTCAAATTTAAAGTCATTCATAATTGTCTTTCTAAAGAATTACATCTGTGTTTCTGAACTGAGCAATAGGAGGACAGTAAGTGTGATTTACTGATCAAAAATACACAGAAGGAAGAGCAAATTTTGGAGGACAGAACTGCAGGGAATTCGCAAGCTCAGTTCTTTGTAACTGTCCGATTAGGATCTGAGCATTATACAAAAATAAGAAACCAGATATGTTCTTATATTTTATTCATATATGTTAGCCTACTCTGATTTGAGGAATATACTGTGATAAGAATAAAAACTGGAATGATATTACAAATTTATACAAGGGGTAAGATTTGTATTCAGTACATTTAAGACAATTTCCTACAATGACCTTCAGAGAAAAGGAAAGAGATTGAAACCAATAAGCATGGAAACTCAGTGGCTTTGAGGCCATTCAATCAGGAAAACAGACTATTTCAGATATGTTCCTGAATAAGCATGCAGAACGATTCACTCTGTTAAAGAATATACCCGTGACTGGAGGCCAGTTTTGGCTCTGTCTAGAATGCTTTTCCTAACCCTTCTTCTTATTCTTTCATTAAAAAAAAATATTTTCTTCCAGGTTTCATC
>NW_007737704.1:4697-7603 GCF_000696425.1 Galeopterus variegatus | reverse complement strand
TTCAGTACATTTAAGACAATTTCCTACAATGACCTTCAGAGAAAAGGAAAGAGATTGAAACAAATTAGCGTGGAAACTCAGTGGCTTTGAGGCCATTCAATCAGGAAAACAGACTGTTTCAGATATGTTCCTGAATAAGTATGCAGAACGATTCACTCTGTTAAAGAATATACCCGTGACTGGAGGCCAGTTTGGGCTCTGTCTAGAATGCTTTTCCTAACCCTTCTTCTTATTCTTTCATTAAAAAAAAATATTTTCTTCCAGGTTTCATCATCTATTTATTCCATTTATCAGAATTTTATTTATGAAATTCTTATCAGACTTTGTCTAGGGATCATTTTATCAGTTCAGCATATTAATAGGCAAAGTGGTATCTAGTTCCTCTTTATGCCAAAACAATATATTCTTAGTACTTTTCCTCTCCACCAGATCATTAAACACTTTTTGATGCTTTGGTAATCGAGTAACTCACTTGACTGTTATAAATTGTCTGCTATTTGCCCAGACAGTTCTGGGAATATTCTGAGGATTTGCTTTTTTTATGCTATTCAGATATGACTGTAAGCTGCAAGATTGTTATTTATAGATTATGTGTTTTAATTGAATATAATTTTAAGTGATGATTTTAGTTTAAAGATTTTGTGTGACAGGTAACTTGATGTCTCCCCTTAGTACCCCTGATTTTTACAGTTGTGAATTTGGAAAAGAAAATATATAGGGAGTGACTGGCTACAATTTTCCAAAAACTGAAGTTATGATTCGCTTTGAGGTGAAGGTAATAACAAGGTCCCTCACTTGTATGCAGCCCAGCCTCTCTCTGAGTGTAAATGGAGCTGGGCAACCTAGCATAGCTTTCTCTGTAAGAAAACCGTAGTTCTAGTTGTCATTTTCCATAGTGAAGAAATTTGTAACTATGAGGACCGTTTGATGTTGTTGGAGGCTTATATATATTTTTTAGTTTTGCTCTTTATTATTGCTATATAATTCAAATATTATCTTTTCTCTCTATGATTCTTTGTTTTGAAACATAAATCAAAAAAGAGAATGAGTATTAGACCTGTTTTTCTAATTGCTAAATGTGAACATAATCACAGAAATAATAATATAAGCTGGCATTGATTAAACAGTTCTAAGTGCTATATCATTCCTGAAATCAATGCTATGAAATAGTTACTATATTTTATATTTTATTATCATATTACAAATAATATAACATAGGCATAGAATTGAATTTGTTATAGATTATCCAGGTAGTACCTTACTGTGCCCTAATCTGGACCCAGGAAATCTGATGACAAAACTCATTTCTTAGCTATTAGCAGGTATGCTTTACTCTATACTACCTTGACATGCACATCAGAAATAGAAAATCCATGTGCCTGTCAATGGACACTTAGGTTGTTTTTGTATCTTGGATATTGTGAATAACTCTGCAATGGACATGAACATGGGAGTGCAGATATTTTTACGAGGTGATGATTTCATTTTCTTTGGGTATATGCCCAGAAGAGGGATTGCTAGGTCACACAGCAGTTCTATTTTTAATTTCTTCAAAAACCTCCATACTGTTTCTCAGAATGGCATGTGCAACACGAGGACTATAGGTAATACAATTGTGCTATATTTGGAATTCCTTTTTGTTTTGTTTTTATTGGTTATGTATATTCATGGAGTACAAAGCAAATTGTCACCACTCGTGCCTAAGATGTGATGGCCAGATCCATACTGTCAGCATGTCCATGACCACAAATTGTGATGGTACCCTGTGTCCCCCACCCAATTATCCCCTCAATTATCCCTGGCCTATAAATGAGTAGATTTTCACTGCTCTTGTCACAAAAACAAACACACAAAGAAAAAATGGGTAACTATGGAAGATGATGGATATGCTAATTTACTTCACTATAGTAACCTTTTCACTGTCGATATGTATCCCATAACATCATGTTGTACACTTGAAATATATACCATAAAATGTATGTTTTTAAAAAAGAAATAGAAAATTTTTTTTTTTTGTCTTTTTGTCTTTTTTACTGACTGGTAACGGGATCGCAACCCTTGGTGTCGCGCCCGTACTGGGGACCAGCAACAGGATCGCACCCCTCGGTGTTGCGCCCGCACCGCGCTCAGCCAGTGAGCGGGAACCGGTCTCCACATGGGATCCAAACCCTCGGCGGGAGCACCGCCACCACACTCCCAAGCAGCGCACTCTCCAGCACGCCACCGGGCCAGCCCAGAAAATATATATATATTTTTTTCCCTTTTTTGTCTTTTTTCGTGTCCGGCAACGGATCGCAACCCTCATCATGTCCGGCAACGGACCGCAACCCTCAGTGTTGCGCCCGTACCGGACCGGGACCGGCAACGGGATCGCAAACCTCGGTGCTGCGCCCGCACCTCGCTCAGCCAGTGAGCGGGAACTGGTCTGTATGTGGGATCCGAACCCTCGGCGGGAGCGCCGCCGCGCTCCCAAGCGGCACACTGTAGCAGTGCGCCACCGGGTCGGCCCCCAGAAAATATTTTATAAAGAAAGTTTACAAAATAAAATTAATGTTGTGCTTTTCTACATGTCTTAGTCCATAAAATGCCACCCCAGCACTTTGACGGCATAATATATTTTCTGACTTCAAAACCAATGAAATAGCTTATTCTGATGCTGAAATAACTCTTCTTAACTTTCAACAGCACCAAGCAAGCACAATCATTCCTACACCTTGGCTGATGGGGGATTCCACTTACTTCTTCCCCCAAATCATCTTGTCCTTTTAAAACTCTATCTATCTTTCTTTAGTTTGAGAAATAGAACGGCAACCCCTGATATCCGGAAAATGGCTTGGCACTATCAGTTAGACTTTGGTGCTAGGAGCTGGACTTACAGCTAGTCCTTGGCCTTCTACTGAATATAA
>NW_007737704.1:3556-4173 GCF_000696425.1 Galeopterus variegatus | reverse complement strand
GTTAGACTTTGGTGCTAGGAGCTGGACTTACAGCTAGTCCTTGGCCTTCTACTGAATATAAACATTTTCACAGAACACCAATTCACACAAGGCCCCTCGGTGACCTGATGGATCAAGAACAAAATAAAATCAATTGGTAATTATGCCTGAACTCATTAAAACAAGAACATTGTTCAAGCCACAAACAACTTTCTTCTATCCTTGCTAACATTGAAACTGGTAACCAGGAATGGCTGTTCCTTCACCTGGAAATAAAGGACTCTAGAGTACAATGTTGATACGAGGTTTGGAAGCTTTATTATCAAGAAGCTCAGCCTGGAAGACAGTTTGGCTGCAAACTGTCTCAGAGGTTCTAGAGCCTCAGCAATGGTTTTTAAAGGCAAGAAACAAAAGGGGAAGGTTAAGTCCCATCAGAAAGCTGCTACGTGAAATTTTGCAGGTTCTGGGCTTTCTTTATTTCAGATCTGGTACTGTAACTCTTTCATCTGGTTCTGTAATTCTTTCATTCCTCTTTGGAATGTGGGTGTTCTCTGGCTCCCATAAGCTGGATGCTGTTTTGTTCCCAGGCAGCTGTGACTCCAAAGGAAGAATGGATAATTCTCCAAGTTCCTGATTAG
>NW_007737704.1:2351-3332 GCF_000696425.1 Galeopterus variegatus | reverse complement strand
GTTACAAAAAGACTTCTTTATGGTTAGCATTCTTCTTAAAGCTGTATTCTACAAAATGGCTTTTCTAAGGTTAATTGTCTATGACTATTTGCTGTGGTGGGATCTTACAATATGACTGACTGTGGCTCCTTTACCTATTGCAGCTTTAGCCTAGTTTCAGTCCACCAACCACTTAGGTAAGATTTATTCAAGAATGAATCATTAAATTATCCCTATATTTTGAGAGCATCCAATCTGAATCAAAGGGCTGTTTACTTGAGCTCTTCTCAAAATCACCTAATATAAACTCAAATCCTATAAGTACTTTCAAATGTACCCTTAATGATACCCCCAGACTCCCTGTCATATACATTCTCCCTCATTGTGATGAGTCAATATATTCACCTGCAGTCAATTATGGATGTGTTACCAGTGACCTTTGATGTGAGGATATTAATGAACTTCTACTGTATGCTTGTAAACATACCATTTTACCTAGAGCAGTGTCTAGAATATTTACCTACGTCTTTAAATCTAAACTCTCTTTAAAGATAGACAACCTTGCAAAATAAGGTAACCACATCTTCAGACAAATCCATACCCTCAGACTCTTGCACACATACACCTTCTTATAATTATTCAGCTTCTACTAGAGCCATTTCTGGACTCAACAGAGGATTTACCTCACTTTTCTTTAGAAGGTTTAGCCTCATTTGAACTTCCCCACCTTCCTTTTTTCTTTCCATTTAACTTAAGCCCCTCATGATATATAAAAGAACCACTAACAATGATTTCCAATTAAGTCAAGTTCTACTACATATTTCTACCTTCTTTTACAACTCCACTTTTCTTCTTCCAGGGAGACACATCTGAGTCCCATACTCCCATCTTTAATCACAAGACCTGAAAATGAACCAAATTAACAATGACCTGTTTGGGTGACCTCTGATAATTGTAATACATATTAGCCAAGAAAATAGTAGAACTTTCTATTAATTCATT
>NW_007737704.1:0-1289 GCF_000696425.1 Galeopterus variegatus | reverse complement strand
AAATTCTGAAATCCAAAATACATGAAAAGTGAAAATTTGGCAAAGTTTATTAGAGGCAAAGCTGCCTTGAAAAAATATGAATTTATTCATAGTGTATTTTTCCTAGTTAGTGTAAATGTTCATATATTTTACTAAAAACTATCAAAAGGCTTGACTGATTACAGGATGTTGCCCCAGACCCTGACAGAGATGTTATGCAATACAGGTTCTTACATTCATTGTCTTACTACATTCTCAGGATTTCTGAATTCTGAAACCCATCTGGTATCTATTGATAGTTTTATTGTTGTTCTCTTCTTGTTTCTGCAACAAAAGAGGACAAAGAAGAGCAAATAAAGCAGCAGAATACCTTGAGGCCTGCTCATGCACAGAGATAGGAAAGGTAGTTTTCAGAATTTCCCATGAAGTGGTCCTTTCCAAGAAGTGATGCCAAGCTATAGGGGAGGGAAGACCTTGCGTATCTACAGCTACATGATTTATAACTGACATGGATTTATAATTGGCTTTTTAACCAACATAGATTTATAATTGACCTGAGTCTGTAAGAAAAGCAAAATCCCAGCAGTATTCCAAAGCTCTGTCAGGCAGTAAGCCTCATTTGAGTTGTTTTATGTATCTTAAATGACTCCTCTTATTGATGTCTTTTTATGTTTGTGGCACAAATGTCTTCCAAAACCATTCTAGACCTACCTGTAAGGCAAAACTCATTGAACCTCATGTGGTTCCCTATTTAGGACTCTCAATGTCAAGAGATACAGGGGAGTGGAGTAAAAACATGTGAGTTTCAGTTGGACCCTTGTCACTATCCTCTCGGTGACAGGGATGCAGGGATTACTCAGAGCTCAACTTTGTGAAAGCAATGAGAGGCCCAGAGGGACTACACCAAGCTCACTTCCACGAGAAAGGAGAGAGTAGGTGCAGCCCTGAGCTCGGGCTTGTCTCATCTTTTATTGTAATGCCAAGACTTTGGCTATGTAACAAACTGAGTATAGTATCAAAAGAAGTACAGAAAGGAGTATGTGAACAGGACAAAGAATGATCTCAGTGTTCCTCACTAAACAATCAGAACATTTTTGCTGTTTTCAGCTTGTGCTGTGTTCAGCACGTATAGTTTTAATCCTGTGCACATAAAGCTTTTGCCCTTTGTGCACTCCCTAGTCTAATCAGGCCCCTGTGTTGCCACAGACCCTCTACTCTGTTTGGTCAAGCCACAGTTATAATCTTCAATCACCCCTTCCTTTTTTGTTAGTTTAATTTATAATTTATTTCTTCTAGAGTCATACAAATAG
>NW_007737703.1:54802-71673 GCF_000696425.1 Galeopterus variegatus | reverse complement strand
GGTTTCGGTGATGGGACACAATAAATAACTACACTGTATATTGACAAAATAAAAATAATAAAAATAAAAAAATAAAAAATAAATAAATTATTTCCACACCAGTGACTATTTCCCTGGGATATCGTCTTGGATGTGGAATTGCTAAGTCAGAGGGTATGCACATTCTTAAGTATGATAGGAAGCCACTAGACGGTTTCAAGCAAGGAAATGACATGAATTGATTTATATTTTTAACAGATCAGACTGGGTGCTGTAAGCAGAATGGATTGAAGAAAGCAAGCATGAAAGCGGGGAGTCCAGTCATCCAAGAAGATGATGACAGCGACTCAGACTCAGATGGAGGCAGTGCAAATGGAGAGAAGTGGGTGGGCTCGGAAGGTGTTCTGGCATGGAGGCAACGATGTATAAATGGTTTGGATGTGGGGGGTTAAGGAAAGAGAAGGCTCAAGGGTGACTCCAGTTTTGTTCAGTTGAGTGGGTGTGCTGCTATTTACAGAAATGGAAAAGGTCAGAAGATGAACAGCTCTGAAGATAAGGGGAGGACGGGCATTAAGGGTTCTGTTTTGGCTGTATGCTTGCAATGTCTATCAGAAACTCATGTTAAAAAATTGAGTAGGCAATTGGATATTAGAGTTTGGAGTTCAGGGATGGAGTCAAATCTGAAGATAAATTTTACCGAGTCATCTTCTGAATAAAGATGGTGTTTGCAGCTGTGGAATTAGATGTGATCACTTACCATTTAGATAAAGAGAACTTAAGATAGAGTTCAGGGGCATTCCAACATTCAGAAGTCTAGCAGGGATAAGTCAGCAGAGAAGATTGAGAAGTGGTGAGGTATGGTGGGAATAAAAATCAGGAGAGTGTGGTAGATAGAACAATGGACCCCAAAGATGCCTATGTTCCAATTCCTCAGATAGAGTTCAGGGGCATTCCAACATTCAGAAGTCTAGCAGGGATAAGTCAGCAGAGAAGACTGAGAAGTGGTGAGGTATGGTGGGAATAAAAATCAGGAGAGTGTGGTAGATAGAATGGACCCCAAAGATGCCTATGTTCCAATTCCTCGGAACTACGAATAAGTAAGTTTATTCAGCAAAGGGGAACTAAAGTTGCAGGTGAAATTAAGATTGCTAATCAGTTAACCTTAAAATAGGAAAGTTATCCTAGATTATCTGGGTGGGCCCAATGTAATCACAAGGTCCTTAAAAGTGCAAGAGAGAGACAGAAGAGGAACAGGGAGAATGAGATGTGCTGACAGAAGTATGGTCAGAGAAATGCAATGTGCTGTCTTTCAAGTGGAGAAAAGGATGCTCTAGAAGCTGGAAAAGGCAAGGAAATGGATTCTCCCCTAGAGCCTCCAGAAGGGACACAGCCCTGCTAACACCATAATTTTAGCCAATGAGACCTGCGTTGAACTTCTGACCTACAGAAGTATAAGAGAATAAATCTGTATTGTCTCAAACCATTAAATCTGTGGTAATTTGTTACAGCAGCAAAGAGGAAGCTAATACAGAGAGTATGGTTTCCCAAATGCCAAGGAAAGAAAGTATATCAAGGAGGAGAGGATGGGCCACCATGCTGTACACTGCTGACAGTGTGAGTAAGATGACAGTGGAAAAGAAACCCCTGGATTTAGCCATATGGAGAGTGCTGGTGACTTTAACAGGAGCAGTTTTAGTGAAGTGGTAGAGACAGAGCTCAAGTGAGAAAGAATGGCAGGTAACAGAGCAGACAGCAAGTGTAGACACCTGTTCCAAGGGGCTTGGCTGTTTAATGGGTTAGAGAAAAGGGAGCATAACTTAAGGGGGATGTGAGGGCTAGTAAGGACTTATATGAACACCAGAACGTGTGTGTGTGTGTGTGCACACGCATGTGCAGGCTAGTAGAAAAGGTCAAAATGAATAATAAAGGTGAAAGAGGGACAACTGCAGGACTGAAGTCCTTGAGTAGATGTGAGGAAACGGGGTTCAAGGGCAGGGCCAGCCTTGGGAGCAGGGTCAGTTCATCCATTATCACAGGAGGCAAGGGAGACTGTGTGGGCACAGAGACCGGTGGGTTCATAAATGTGATGGTAAGAAAATGATTCTCCATTACTGACTCCCCATGACCATCTTGTAGCATCAGTGTGAGGGTAAAATTAAATAATTCACACAAAATACCTAATACTTGGCACACCCTTAATAAAATACTGAATTTAGTCTTAATTCTTAGACTAGCATTCAAGACCTCATTGCAATGTACCTTTGCAGTCCTGTATTTTACTACCTTGATGCACATGCCCTACCCTCCAACCAACTAAACTACACAATTAGCCACATATCACATTGTCAAAGCTGTTCTCTCTACAAGGAAACTCCTCCTTTCTCTTCTATGCTTGTTGAAATTCTGCCCATTTTGCAAAACCCAACACAAATGCCATCTCTGGCATGAAGTTTTCTGTAATCTCCCTAAAAGACCAATTTTTTTTATTACTCCTATAGCAATCATACTGACACATAGTGAGTCTAACATACTGCTGAGTGGCAGTCAGTTTTAAGGATTGTCACAAGTAACTTTTTCTATGATACAACAAAATTTTAATGTTAGAACAATGGCAAGTGTAACCTTATTACCAAGACCTTCTTACTCCTATTTCTACAGGCTTTCTTGAGTAGGAGGGAGCAGAGTAGGAGTGGAACTAGCGTACTGAGAATCAGATGGAAACTCTAGTTTCTTAGCTATGGCAGAAAGAGACATCATTTGAAGTACTTTAGTTCCCAACCAAAACTGTGAAGTTTCATCAAATTGCTGAGAGGACCGTGCTCATGAACACTCTACCTTGTGTATCTTCACAGATAAAATATCAGAGCCACTATTCCATAGTGCACTGTATCTCTCTTAAGAAACCTACCATAACATCCTGGTTCTTAGTTGTTTACAGGCTTGTTTTAGCCACCACTTCATGTAATGTCGACTCATTTATACTCACTCTATCTTATCCATGTTTGTGTCTTTTAATACCCAGCACAATGTTTGCTGTGGTAATTATGCTAATTACCCTGATTAACCATAATATATGTATCCAAATACCACTCTTTACTCCATAAATATGTGCAAGTGATATATATGTCAATTAAAAAAATATTTTAAATGAATTGTATGGAAGCCATGACAGGAAAGTGTTAGTGCCCTTGCAAGAAATAAATCCATTAAAACAAAGTAAAAATTGAAGAACCTTTAGGAGACCAGAAGGGAAAATGCTGGAGGAGTGAAGGATTTCTTATATTTTGTCTTTCCCTCTTGTCTGCAGCTTTTTGCTACCAGGCACAAACACAACTCATGGGATGAGATTTTACAGCACTGTCCTTATATATTTAGTAAGACTCACCCCTAGTTCATCCCCTGCTCCTGGATGAAAATGAAAATGAAAATGTTTGGTCATTACAGTTACTGTTAGATGCTAAATAGTTTTGCTTCAGTTAAAATATTCAGTTCCTACCAAGGTCACAGGTACAGATCCCTGAACCAGCCAGCACCAAAAAAAAAAAAAAAAAAATTCAGTTCCATATAATCATCAAAATTCTGAACAAGAGTAAAAGTTCAAGCCTCTCCCCAGTCCGGAATATGGGCAGCTTCCTCTCTCTTCTTACCCAGGGCTCTGTTCTTCCTCTCCCCTCACTCCCTTGCCCAAAAAAAAAAAAAAAAAAAAAAAAAAAAAAAATTCAGTTCCATATAATCATCAAAATTCTGAACAAGAGTAAAAGTTCAAGCCTCTCCCCAGTCCGGAATATGGGCAGCTTCCTCTCTCTTCTTACCCAGGGCTCTGTTCTTCCTCTCCCCTCACTCCCTTGCCCAAATCTTCATGCAGGGTTTCTGACTCTTCCAGGCATGGAGCTGGAGAGAAGGCAAGAGTCAAGGAGACCCAGGGTTCTTTGGTCATAGAGGAGCAGTACTACTTGGGCTGGGCTTTTGCTTGAAGCTGTTTCTACTGATGGACACTTTAGTGGGTTATTTCAATAATTCCACCCAATCTCTTGGAAACACCCACCTGGGTATCCCTATGCTACCTGGGCACATATGCTTTCCTTAGCCCCTAGCAATGTAGCAATACTTCCAACTTCTCTCAGTAGCCCTTTTGGGAAGGACCTAAGATGACTCAAGGATCAAACTCTCTCACCATGGCCCACATCACATCCATAGGAAACACTCACCTGTTCTTAGCCCCAGTGAACCCAATTTCCCAGGCCTCAGCAGATTGGGGATATAAAAGAAAGTCACAGTCTATTTTTATGCCCAAATTATGATGGCAAGAGCCTCAACTGTTTTGATGACTAGTAGTTAGCACATTTTCATGTGCCCAAGATATTTTGGGGAGTTCCCCAAAAGGGTGCCACATACATGCCCAAATCCTAGTCTGTAACTGCATGGGGTCTGCTTCTCCCTTCTTTACCTACTCTGGCTTATAATTTTCCACATTCTCTGTCTGCAGATTTGAGGAGTGTCAGATCATTCCTGGGTTTCCAGGGGAGCTGGAGGAACTAGCCTCCTCTCCAACTGTGTGCCACGTTTGGTCATCATTTGGACTCTGAAACGGCTCTTCTTTCCCAGAAATTAATTTTTGGCCATCTCCTACTGCCAATGAATCATCCAAATATTTCCCCCAGGAACAGTGTCATTATCTTTTGGCCACTTTTCTGAGCTTAGGCAGTCCAACCCAGTCTAAGGGCCAGAATAACTCCCATCCTTAGCTTTCCACAACCACAGATTCCAGCACCCAAATTCCTTCCTTCTCCTCCTTCATGCCCCAGTGTGAAATAGAAACCTCTATGTATATTAATGGATGAAAGGGAACAGGAGGTGGAAGTCTCACTAGTAACTTCTGGGCCGATACTCTGCTGGCTAAGTATGTCCAATATAATCTTTTTTTTACTTTCTAAATTCAAGAGTCACTCAGAAAAAAATTCAAGTGGATGACCATGTATATAGTCTGCTCCTAGTGGAGGGGAGATTATAAATATGTACAAGTTTATAAATGCATAGAATGTCTGCAGAAGGACCCATAAGAAACTAATTAATAGTGGTGGCTGCTTCTGAAGTGTGGACTTGGTGACAGGGGTTCAGAGATGGAGAGAAGACCTACTTTTCACTGAACTTGTATTTCATTTTCTACCTTTTGTTTTTGTTTTTTGGCAGCTGGCCAGTAAGGGATCCAAACCCTAGACCTTGATGTTACAAGTCTGTGCTCTAACCAACTGAGCCAACTGGCCAGCTTTATTTTATACCTTTTGAATATTTTACATGTGCGTGTATTGCCTATTAAAAATGAATTTTTAACACCAAGGTCAAGGGTTGGGATCCCCATTCTGGCCAGCCACCAAAAAATTAAAAAATTAAAAAACAAAATGAAATTTTAAAGAATACTCAGTAAACATACTTTCAATTTCACCCTCTGAATCACATAAAACCTCTATATCACATAAAGGAACATTATTCAACACACACTAAAAATCTATAGCTTATCTGTAATTTAAACTTAACTGAGTGTCCTATTTTTATTAGCTAACTCTAGCAACCCTCTTTCAGAATGAGAATCAGATTGTAACAAAACAGGACACTTAGTACCTTCCCCCCTCCCATTTCTTACCAGAGCTTTGATGGGAGTGGGGGGTTGAAGGTGTAATATACACAGTTCCGTTTCTTTTTATTTTGATAATGTTTATGGTGAAGTGTGTGTGTGTCTGTGTTTAAGAGTTTTTTTGTTTTTTTGTTTTACAAAGAAATATGTCTTGAAACCATAAACATCAATTTTTTAAAAATTAAAAACATCTCCTTTAACATATAAGTGACTGATGCTGACTTTTCGGAGCTTCCTTATATCCAGAATTTTTTATGTTCTTTTCTGGTTGTAAAGCAAATATATGAAGGGTTATTTTATGACACCTCCTTTTTCATCAACAAGTAGCCAACGACCTTTCAAAAATTAAAACAGAACATTTCTACTGCAGCTTTTCATCATGCTGGGTCATAAAAGGGAAAATTGGCAGAACCAAGTGCTTATGGGTGGCAGGCAGACAGGAGGGAAAATCAGCTTCACGAACAGGAAAAGATGTGAAAACTGGTTAGACGTCAAAAATGAAAGCCACAGCTTATAAGATTTGCTGCTCTGGGTTATGTATCAAGAAAAAAAATGACTCGGTGGCAGGTAGGATAGAACAGGTAGGTCACTGTTCTTGACTGTATTCTGGAAAAGACAGTTTCTTCAGATGAATAGCGAACCCAAGTAGAAGTAAGCAATTCGGAGAGGCAGATAGGAGAGTGCAGTGTGTAAGTTACCATAGGAAAGCAGTTTCATCATCTAATTGCTTGGTGAGCTGCATCTGGGAATAAAGCTGAGAGAACCTGGTTCCTCATGTGCAGGGGAACTAATAATATTATCTCCATGCTACCCTGTTAACAGAACAGGGTGAAAGTAGGATCAATCACCCCCAAGGCTTTGGATGAAGGAGAGAAAGCCTAGTCTGTGGTAAAGCAATCGCTGTATTTAGACGAACAAGCCAGATACAAGGACAGTCTGAGTTCCTGTAAATAATCCCTGTACATAAGCTGCACAAGAAGCTCATGGCATAGTAATAATAATAGTAACCATAATTAACATATATTGTCTTCTCACCCTATGCCATCATATGGCATTCTTTTAAGTGCTTTTTTATGGTTTGAGATCACTTAATCCTCTCAGCAACCTGACAAGGTAGGTAATACTTTCATCATCATTCTACAGATGAGAAGACTGATGCCCAGAAAGGCTGAGAAACTTGTTTGAGGTTGTCACCGAGCTGGTTAATGATGAAGCCAGGCTTCCAAACCAGGAAGTCTATGAGGACAGATCACGCTCCAACCACTAAGCGTTAACACTTCCTTAAACTAAACGGCTGGTGAAGTGGACCTCGTGTGAAATGGCTAGGGAGGGAAAAGAAGAGAGGAAAGCCAGAGTCTCAAAGCTGCAATAGTTAGAAGAGGAAACCTCAATCTCCTTGAGTGCAGTAGAAGTTTGCCAGTGACGAAACTGGGTCTGAGACTTCCCTGACTTGAATCCACTGAGAAGACTGAAAGCAATCAAACCAGGCTGCAGGAAGTTACCTAGAGGTTCTCCTAGAGTACAGTTGGCATCTAAAAGTATGTCTCATTAACTACTTTAGCCATATTTTTACTAAAAGTATATTTGCTGTTTATCTGAAATGCAAATTTAATGGGCGTCCTATATTTTTATTTGCCAGTCTGGCAGCCCTGAGGAGCCCAGGAAGCTACAGGTGCAACAGTGGTTAGCATTTAAAAATCTAATAACATGTGGGGCTGGGCAAAGCAAATCTGTGTGCAGGTGTGAGAACATTCTAGACTTGGGTGACTGTCTTCTATATGCTTATAGCAGGGAACTCTTAGACAACTACCCAGCTCCCTCTAAGTAGATAACACTTAAACTGCTTACAAATGACCTGACAAATAAGATTGAGAACACAGTGGAAGACAAAAGTGCAATAGCAAGTGACTAACCCACATAGGTCAAACCAGGCTGAAGCAAAGTCTGGAAGGTGGGCTAACCACTCACAGCATTACTGGTATTGAGAACCTGGCTGACAAAGCATATGCCCAAGAACCCTTTCTGGCTTTGCCAGGCAGTGCCTCTAGCTCTTTAAACAAAACAATCCTGCCTGTCATTGTTGCTGCGCTGGGGAGAGGTAATCTATGTCCTGGTATCAGTGCTGCACAGTGCAGGGAGACACAGCATTAGTTCTTTGTTTAAATGATCAGAAGAGCCACTGTTCAGAGCAGAAACAGTTGGAGCTCTGCCATTTTTGTTCTGTAATCATAACTAGGCTTTCAGGAAAATTCTACCTGCTCTCCAGCAGTGTTTGGTAAAGTGCCCCTCACACACACTTCTGGAGGAAAGGAAACCTATAGGAGGTTTGAGTCTTTGAATGCAAAGCCAGATAAATGTGTGCCTCCCCATACCCACCCACTCACATACACATACATAGCCTAAAAGTTTTACTATTCATCGAGTTGAAAATAAATTTTAAATGAATTCTTATGAGACAGAGGAAAATTAAGTAAAATGTACAATTTTGAGATCAGACAGATGTCCTAAATAAGCAAGAGTAAAGGTAATTGTGTAATTTACTAGAGGAAGAAATGTGCTGATTGGTTCATTTAAAATTTCTAGATGAGCATATTTCCTGCCGAGTCTAATTGCAATAAGGGTCATGGGTGAGGAAGCAAAGGACTTTTAGTACCTTCCATCTAAGTCCTCGATGTCTTTTATGAACAGGCCTCCCTGGTGCTTGCACATATTCTTGCATGCCTTCAAGTGGCTCTTATCTTTGTATAGGATGTAGTCTTTGCCAGTGCTCTTATTCCGAAAAAAATTGATTCCTTCCTTGAGATTAGCAACTTCAACAGGTGACAGGCACAACAGGATCTCGGCTGTTTGTTCAATGCTATGAAAAGACAAACATTTTCCGGGGAAAGATTAGTAATGTTAGCGTTTCAGATGTAATCATTTGGGACTGACAGCTTAAAACCCTTTTTCATTAAAATACGTTGTAAGCCCCTCCCTCCAAGGATCCAGGCGTGGTGGCTACTGAAGATGCACTTTCTCCTCACCTTTAAGTGGATGTAAATACACATCCTCCGTGTCCACTGTTCCTCTCCGCGCTCCTAGAGCACCCACGCCCCCCTCACTTGCCTGCCCATAGTCTGCCGGCTCCTCTCCCGGGTATTTCAAAAGAACAGCACTCGCTTCGCTTTTCGGCGGCTCATTCACTCGCAGCAGGTGTTAGTCTGCCTGGAGAGAGGATGTTTACCCCAGCACACTATTTCCGTTGATACTATTTCCTCCCTCCAGCTCTTTTAGAAGCTTACACGACACTGTTTCAAGAAGCCAGGGCGGTCTCCCACCTCCACGGTCACGGTCGTGCCGTGGGACTTCCCTCTGCCCGAAACGCAGTTCCTCTCCCTCACCCCGCCCGTAAGCCTTGAGGTTCAAACAGAACTCGGTCCGGTCCGTGCTTGCGCCTTCCAAGGTCGAGGTCGGCATCCTGACTGCGCATCCCTGCTCTGCACAACATGATAACGTCATACCGGGCACGCTGCTGCCCCGTTTACCTACACGTGGGCACCTTGAAAGCACTGTCTATCTCCTCTCGTTTTCTCTCCCCACCGCTTAGCAGACCTCCTTTCCCGGGGATGCCTGCACTAGCTGTCTCCTTAACGAGTTACCTCTCCCACTGCACTCAGTTCCAATCATGAATAGCTCCAGCAGCAATGAAGCATTGGATCTTTTGTATTTTTTTTCAAGGAAGGTAGGCACGTTACAATTCTCAAATCCCCATTTCTAAACAGACTCTCTTGACTGGTATGATGCAACTCTAAATCATAATGGAATATAATTTTTGCCAAGAGGAATTTCCAAATACCTTCTGCATGACCATGATGTGAAATCTGGACGCATATTGTTTAATTCTGCATTCTACTCGAAACAAAAAGTGGCCCAAACGGGTTTGGAGTTCAAGTACATTTCTGGCACTTTCACTTTCGTTTTTAGAAGTACTGCATATTTCTCAAAGGGATAAAAAATAATTTTTAAAAACACAGCAGGGTAGAGGATATCAGGGAAGCCACTTCCAACTTTAAACTGATCAGGCATAACTCTGTAATTATTATCTACTTCCTCAAAGCAGATTCTCGTCAACACTGCTGTCCCAAATTCCTGGTAATTCTGTTCACAATAGACTTGAAATTATTCTGAAAATATATTTAAATGTATTGATAGGAAGGAATTCATTCTAAACCTTATGAATCCCTTTCTTATTATGAGTTAAAGTAAGCACTGTGACAATTCCTGGAATAATTAATCTGAAAATGTAAAAGGGAAACCTCTCTAGATGTTTTGTTTTACTTGATTGAATGGATCATATAGCCAAAGTTCTGTTAGATTCCATGTCTGTTTCATGCACATTATAAACCAAGTTGAACTAACTACATTTGTTTCCAGTTCCCTGTGAAGTCATATTGGAGCCCAAAGCAAAAGAAAAATTTGTGTTCCTATATGCATGCTTTTATGTATATTTTTAAATGGTCATTATTACCCAAAAGTATTCTTAAAGGTACTAATACTATTTGTTACCATTAAAATCAAGAGAATAAAATTGTAGTAAATTCTGGTTTTGGTATAAATAAAATATTTAAACTAAAACGAGTTTTAATACACCTACTTTTCAATGTTTCAATATTTTTTCAGATTCTTTAATGTTCTTGAAAAAATAACTCTCAAAAAATACACAAAAACACTTATATAGAAACACACGTTTTTTCTTTTGCCTTAGAGTTTGTGGTTTGGCATGGCAGCGTAACATCCTGTCTTTAAGTTTTTGATACTTTATTTGTCATGGAGTTTTTGCCCTAATTTTGATTTTTAAGAATATTGTGTCAAAATACTATTTATCTTGATTATTGATTATTTTGTCATCCCTTAAATTTTGCACAAAGGCAAGTGTCTCCCTTGTATCACCCTACTACTGGCTCTGATGTTTTCTGATGCTTAGTTATGACCTAAACTAGGAACTAGGTCAGCTCCATTAAGCAATTCACCTGAATTATCTGCCTAACAATTCTCCATCCTGTTCTTTTTCTGGAGATGAGTAGGAACCAGAATAAGTGTGTAATAAACAAATTTTGAAAGTTCACCACCCTAGAGATCACAAGAAAATACCGACATGAAGAAAGAGAACACCATTGGTTTACTATAGCATAAAGAGTGAGCTTTGAAAACTTAGTTTGAAAATTCAAAATCTAGACCAAAAAAAAAAAAAAAAAAAAAAGGAGTAAAGTTTTATGAGGTAAAAATTTCATTCATGCTCTGATTTTAAAATTAGTTTATTTTGGTTTTGTTTTAAATGGAGAGATGGTCAGTGTTTTGTTCACAGGAGTGTAAACTCTATGAAGGCCAAGATCTGCAGTGCCTGTCACATGGTAGGTGCTCAGTAAATATCTGGTGAATGAAAGAATACACTCAGGAGAATGAAATGTGCACTCCCGTTGGAGTGAGCAGGACTGAAGCCATGTTGGGAACTAAACTGCATAGGCTGTAGGCAAATTTTTAAAAGACACAGTTTTTTTCTCAGCATACATTTCCCTGAGTTCCTTCTTTTCCCATGGTTATCTGATATTTTGAATCTTGGTTATGGGGCAAGATAACATTATTTACATAAACTTAAAGTTGTTTTCCAGCCACCTTAAAGCTGCTACTTGCCACAAGGCATGTACTATCCAGACCCTGGGAAACCAAGGAAGACATCAGTAAAGCCAGGCTGATTCCACCCCTCCAGCAGGACCCTGAGATAACAGCGAGGACAGGAGCAGAAACCAGGAGCCTTGGCAAGACTTTGCACCTGATTCCTTTTGCAGAGCCCCTGCATCTCATGTCCCCCTCCTTCCTGCTTTTCTTTTTTCACATTCCATTTTCTTAACCCCCTCTTTAAAAACTCCTTGGTAAATCTGAGTTTTGGAGTTGGCTTTAGTCTGGCCATTCTCCTTCAGGTTTACTGAAGATATGGGTTGGGCTAACATCTCTGTCAGGTCACTGGTATTCCTCAATAAAAGCTGACTTCCATTTTCACCCACATTTGACTTTTGAATGGCTTGTTTTTGAGAGGGGGCAGGCAGCTAGACCTGTGCCCAGTAACGCTCTATGGTTCAAAGAAGGAAAATTCACCTACTGTTCCCTGTGATATCCAATACCTAAAATCAATAATCTAAGCTTTCATCTTAAGAAACTAGAAAAGGAAAAGCAAATTAAATCCAAAGTAAACAGAAGAAATGTCAAAATCACAGCAGAAATCGATAAAACTGGGAACAGGAAATCAATAGAGAAAATCAACTAAAACAACTAGCTTTCATCTTAAGAAACTAGAAAAGGAAAAGCAAATTAAATCCAAAGTAAACAGAAGAAATCTCAAAATCACAGCAGAAATCGATAAAACTGGGAACAGGAAATCAATAGAGAAAATCAACTAAAACAACTGTGCATTCTTTGAAAAGATCAAAAGAATTGATAAGCCCGTAACTAGGCTACCTAAGGAAAAAAAAGAGAAAAAACACAAAATACTAATATCAGAGATGAAACAGGAGACAACACTACAGATGCCATGGACATTAAAAGGATAATAGAGGAATGCTATGAAAAACTCTATGCTCCAAAATTTGATAACCTATATGAAATAGACCAATTCTTTGAAAGACATAATCTGCTAAAAGTTTCACAAAAAGAAACAGACCATCTAAATAGACCTATATGTACAAAATAAATTTAATCAATAACTAATAACGTTGGGGTCCAAAAGTGATAAGCCAAAGTGAAGGCCTCAGAAGCAGCTTCAAAAGCAGTTTCCCTCTAACCTTCTCCTGCCTTCCTGTCTCTCAGCCTAATACTCCCCTGTTCCAGCTGTAGAAACTAGAATCCCAAGGTTGGTCACAGATATACTCTAATCTTTCCCCTACCTCTCTGTCTCGGAACTGGCCATAAAGAAATTCTCTGACCTACTTTGTCTGATTGTAGGCCACAAGACCCCCATTCCAGAAAGGGTCCTGCCCCATAACCTGGAGAAATAAATGCTACACAGAGAGGCCAAGAAGAATCTGAACAGACAGGCCTTGCTGGGTTTCTCCACTCAGTCCATCAGCATTTGATCATACCTTTCTTGTCCAATCACATTTCTACATATCTGTGCCTGCTTCATAGAATCTAAGTATGAATATGGACAATCTCCCTGATGTCTTTGGGTCTTCATTCTGTTATGTAAACCTATGATCAAATAAAATTCATTACATCTTTTCTTCATATTAATTCATGTTCATCAGATGATTTTTTCAGAGAACCTTCAGGGGGTTGAAAGAGATATCTTGCCTTGGCCCCTATAGTTATGGTGCTATGAGCAGGATACCAAAGCCACCCTGCTCTTCTGGAAGCCTTAGCTGAGGGAGACCAGAGCCTGAAACCTGGCAAAACGGTAAGCTTATCTTACCTACCAGATTCCCAGTTTCTCTCTCTCTGTAGAATCTGGCCAAGTTGATAGTAAAAACCATTGCTTGTCTCTTTTTCAAAATTTCAATGAGCAGAAAGAAAAGGATTTATATGACTAGTCTGAGATGTAGTGACTCTGGTGTACATCTGGTATGAATATTCATATCATCAGATCCTTTTCCTCCCAGAAATAGTCTTTGTTTTTTTCTTTGTCTTTTTATGTGGTTTTGTCATGAAGTGGGGCACCATAGGGTACAATACAAGTCTAGAAACCCCTGTAAGCCTGTTGTTCAAGCTGCCCCTGCAGACTGGAAAGTTTTGCAGCTTTTACCAGCCCGGTGTCTATTTAGACAAACTTTGCTGTGGGTCTCTGAAACAAAAACCGAATAAGGTTTTCCTCTGGCCTTGTTTTTATGTCTTGGAGCTTGGTTTGTGACCAACTGAGAGCATTCTCTCTTGGCCTCCACCTATAAGTACGTATTGAAAGATTAAAAGAACAACTAGTCTTAAAATCTTTCTTGGTTCTGTAGTCTAATGACTAGGATTTGATGCTTTGACCATCACTACTGAGGTTCTATTCCTGGTTGGAGAACTAATCCCTTGGAGATGTAAATTTCTTTGACATGTTAGTATCCAGAAAACTAGCTAACAGCATTTGAACAGAGATTAGAGTCGAAACAAATTTTAGAGCCATCACAAAATCCCATTAACTCAGGATAAAAGCATTGATAAAAATAAGTTTTGTTTGTCAGCTTTGCTTTAGATTTGAAATTTTGGCTTATAATGTGTTAGGTTCTTTGGTTTGTTTAGCTTCTCTCTGAGCTCAATGACTGGGTCCATTCATGACTAGCATACTGACTGGCTCTGTGATATCCTGAGATGGCTTCTTTGCACCTCTTTGGTTTTGTTTGTGTATATTTTCTTTTAGGCCTCTATTTTTCTCTGTGGATTTTTGCTTCTCCCCAAAGAAACTATTTAGTAGGCTGAAACCCTATTTCTTGAACCTCTGTTCTCTTGTTGATATTTTTACCAAAGACTCTGAGGCCTCATGAGAAATGTAGCCATGGCACACCAATGACCTATTTTGAGGTTGGCTGCTTTCCTCTCAGAGCCGCAAGAGTCTTTGGCTCTGTCTGTTAAGTGGCTTTGTCCTTAGTTCAATAACACAGTTAAGGGACAAAAACTATATTAAAAACAATTTGTCTTAGATTGTCTCCAAAATAGGACTTTCTGGCATTCAACTTGTTATTTTAACAAACTTCAAATTTTCTTGTAGGTCCATCTGTGTATCTCCTAAAATCTTATGGTGAAACTCTGGTTTTATTTTGTGTTGACATTCATTTTTAATCTTACTCTGTGTTACTTCTAATAAACCCAAACTCCTTAGGAAAGCTTGCACTCTTTTTCCGTGCTTTGAGATTTAAATTTGCTACCCTGCTTTCTCTTAAAATCAGTGAGGGTTCCTGCCACAGGGGGCAGATAAGCCTTAACTTGCTTAATTTAGAGAGACACATTTGAATTCAGTTGTCCTTTTTTTAGTGAGTTTTATACTGTATATTTGTTTCTGTGTTTTTCTCTATACGTGTATACATGTGTAAGCTCTACGTTGTGTCTAAATGCTTGTCTATACATGTGTTTGTGTATTGTCTACATGGTACCATACTGGCTTATAAATAGTGTGCACTCATAAGTAAAGAAGCCTAAGTGCTTTTGAAGTTTATGTGGCTTTAATTTTTGGCAATAAAACTAGTTTTTAAAATTGTTGATAAAATAGATATATTTCCAAAATTTAATTTAAATGTTTTTGCCTAAGTCTGCCTATTGATCAAACAGATTTATACTGTCTCTGATAGATGTTTTAAGGTTATAAAATTGTTACTTCTGTGATATTTTTGATACTTGCTTAATTTGTTTGCGAACTAAAAGCTGTGAGGACAGGCTGCTGGGCTTCCCCAGCCTTGCACACATCTTGTTCGGTTGTCTTTGGTCCTATGCCTCTAAATTCTGGGTTCTGGACAGGTGGCCATGGTGAGGCCTGGGGACGTATGTGTCCACAGCACATGGGCCACTAGCTGCAACACAAAGCCAAACCCAATATGGTCCCCTCCTTGTCTCAGCTCTGCCTCCTGGCAATGCTGGTAGTGAGACAGAATAGGGACTGGACTCAAGGCCCCTTACCCCCAGCCACAAAGAATCCAGCATACCCAGCTAAGCTATTTTTGCTAACTAAGATAAGCAACTTTATAAACCACAAACTTCCCCAAGGTAATTAGCCCTGACTCTTGTGTGCACACAAAGCTTCAGGGTGACCACTGCAGTGACCCTCCTGGGTTGAAGTTAGTGAGCAACACTGCCTGAAGGAGTTTGGATGTATTGTCTTCCCAGAACTCATATGGAAATTTGATCCTCAATGTGGCAGTGTTGGAAACTGATTGAGTCATGGGGGCAGATCCCTTATGAATGGATTAATGCTCTCCCTAGGTGGGGGGATTAATGAATGAGTTCTCACTCTATTAGCTCCTGTGAGAGCTGGTTGTTTAAAAGACCCTGGCACCTCCCCTTGCTCTCTCTTGCTTCCTCTTGCCATGTGATCTGCTTGTACCCACTGGCTACCTGCTGCTTTTCACCATGAGTAGAAGCAGCCTGAGGCCCACGCCAGATGCAACTGTCTCAGAATCATAAGGCAAATAAACCTCTGTGCTTTATAAATTACCCAGTCTTAGGTATTCTGTTATAACAACACAAAAATGGACTAATGTATCACCATCTTGGACCTACTGAGCAGGTGTAAGGACTGAAGCCCTGAGCATTAGCCCATATGGCAACCAAGAAGAATAGAATGAACCTCTTCTAGAGGTGGAGAACGATGACACTGGCCTGCACCTGGCCCTATTAATGACCCTGAATGGCTCCTTTTGGAGAGCCACCTGAAGGACCCTCCTTTCTGTGCCTTCTCCTTTGTGCTCACGCATAAGCCCCAATAAAGCCTTGTCTGAGTTTTTAGTATGGCTTCTTGTCAATTTCTAACACCTGATGAGCCTAAAAGCCTGGTTTGGTAACAGTAGGAACAATATCCTTTAGACATTATCTTTGTAGATCTGTTCTATCTTTGGCTCTGCATGCTGTTCTGAATGGCATGTGGGTACTTGGGACCCAGGATGGCTAGGGGAAAGATACCCAGGAGTTGATATTTAGCTCGGTTTTCATTTTTTCAAAGGAAAAAAAAATGAATAAATTAGACAAATGTGAATGGATTAAACTATTATAAGTAAAATTGTCATAGTTTCAAAATTCTTTTCAGTAATTTAAAATCTTAAACTCATGTTATGTTAAATTAAGTAGTAGGTAAGTGTAAATGTCTGAGTTATTTCTAAGTTAAAATACTGAAACATTAGTTATTACACATAAGTTTATGTATTTTAATGTTTTTATGCAATACAAAAAAAGCTAAATATACTGAGATCTTTTTAAAAAATTTAAAACACATCTCTTCGCAAATTAGGAAATGGTTTCATCTACAAATATTGATATAAAAAGTTCAAAATTGCTTGCATCCTAGGTTTTTCACTGGAAATTACTGTTACTAAGAGTTATAATTGTAATTAATACATATAACTAAAACTATTAGGTAAAAAAGAAACAAATCTATATACAGAGTGTTTTTTTAAAAATATATGTTTTTTTCATAAAAGGGTTTAAAAAACATAAAAGTATGATTTTTATTTTTAAAAATTTGTTTACAGGATATTTAAAGCTTGTTTCAAGTTGAAAATTGTTATACACAAAACTAAATATAATTTAAAAATTGTAAAAGGTTATG
>NW_007737703.1:48800-50621 GCF_000696425.1 Galeopterus variegatus | reverse complement strand
AATAAGCTAAACTTCATTAAAGTTAAAAATCTCTGCTCTGCAAAAGATACTGTCAAGAGAATGAGAAGACAAACCACAGACTATGAGAAAATGTTTTCAAGAGACATCTGATAGAGGACTGTTACCTAAAATATACAAAGAACTCTGAAATCCAACAATAATAAAACACACATTTTAAAAATGGGCAAAAGATCTGAACAGACACCTCACCAAAGAAGATATATAGATGGCAAATAAGCATATGAAAAGACAGGCAACATTATATGATGGGAAACTGCAAATTAAAACAATAGTAGGTTCCCACAACACACTTATTAGAATTTTGAAAATCCCAAACTCTGTCAACACCAAATGCTGGTGGGGATGTGGAGCAACAGGAACTCTCATACATTAATGGTGGGAATACAAAGTGGTACAACCACTCTGTAAGACACTTTTGCAGTTTCTTAAAAAACAGTTTCTCAAAATCCAGCAATTGCACTCCTTTGTATGTACCCAAAGGAGTTAAAAAAACTTATATCCACACAAAACCCACATGTGAATGTTTATAGCAGCTTTATTCATAACTGCTAAAACTCGGAAGTACCCAAGATACACTTTAGTAGGTGAATAGATAAATAAACTTGGGACACCCAGACAATGGATTATTGTTCAGTGCTACAAAGAAATGTGCTATCAAGCCATGAAAAGATGGAGAAAGCTCAAATGCATAATACTAAATGAAAGAAGCCAATCTAAAAAGACCACATACTGTATGATTCCAACTATACAACATTCTGGCAAAAGGCAAAATTATGGAGACAGTTGTTGCCAGGGGCTAGGGATGAGGGAGGGATGAAGAGGCAAGCACAGAAGATTGTTAGGGCAGTAAAACTGTTCTGTATGATACTATAATGTTAGATACATGTTATTATACATTTGTCAAAACCCATAGAATGTACAACACCAAGAGTGAACCCTAATATAAATGAGGAACTTTGGGTGATAATGATGTGTCAGTGTAGGTTCACTGATTGTAACAAATGGACCACTCTGGCACAACAAGTTGAGAGTGGAGGAGGCACGTGTGAGGAAGCAGGCATATGGGCACTCTGGGAACTCTCTGTGCTTGCTGAGTAATTTTCTGCAAACCTAAAACTGCTCTAAAAAATAAAGTCTGTTTAAAAAAAAAAAGAAGAAATGGGCTATCAAATCACAAGAAGACATGTCTGAACTTTTAATGCATATTGCTAAGTGAAAAACCTAGTCTGAAAAGGCCACATACTATATGATTCCAACTATATGACTTTCCAGAAAAGAAAAAAACTACAGAGACAGTAGAAGGATCAGGTGAGGGTTGAATAGGTGAAGCACAGGGGATTTTTAGTGTAGTGAAATTATTCCGCATGAGACTTTAATGTACATATACACACAACATTATGTATTTGTCAAAACACACAGTACAAGGAATGAACCTTAATGTAGGCAAATGTTTACAAAATCATATAAAAGATCAGAGCATTCCAGGAAAAAATGCAGACTATGACAAGAGAATCTAATAAGCATATGAAACAAATGTATGAAACAACCTAACTGAAGTGGATAAGGGGGAAAGATGCTGAACAAATATCTTTGGAAATGAGTTGAGTCAGTGAGACTAAAGACAAAAAGAACTGCATATAAGCATTGTGCTTTAGTTTATAAAGTTGTTTCACATGGGTGTATGGGTATATAATTCTGAGACTTCTGTACATGTATACTGAAATTGCACAATTAAATAAAAGGATGTCAATGATAAGAGCCACTGTTGAAATGGGAATTTATAGATAAGTGTGGGGAGGG
>NW_007737703.1:45193-47379 GCF_000696425.1 Galeopterus variegatus | reverse complement strand
ACATGTAGACTGCACATAGGGACTTCTTTTCAAAGAGTACAGTATGGAAATGGGAAAAAAAGACCGTAATCTTTACACTAGAGATGTGACAAACACTACCTCAGCAGGTGATCAAAATCAATATCAACAGTGATAAACAATGTTTGTATGTAATCTCGATATAATGTAATGAAAATGGCACTTTACCTCTGTAGACTTAATCCCCAAAGCCGATAAATCCAGTCTAATTACAAGAAAAACATCAGACAAATTCCAATAGAGAAGAACCTTACAAAGTAATTAATCAGTACTCCTTGAAACTGTAAAGGTCACTAAAAACAAGGAAAGTTTGAGGAAACATTGTAACCAAGAACTGCCTAAGGAGACGTGATAACTGACTGCAAGGTGGTATCTTAGATGTAACTTTGGAACAGAAAAAGACGTTAAGCAAAACTAAGGAGACCTGGATAAAATACCCAGGGCATTAAGTAAAAAAAAAAAAGAAATCTGAAACATAAAAATTGGAAAGGAATAAAAAAAAACACTTTCATTATTTGAAGATAGGTAGATCGTATAGATAAAACATCTAAAAGAACCCACACAGAAATTATAGGACTTTATGAGAGTTTAGCAGAGTTGTTAGATATATAGTCAATAGTTTAAGAAATCAATTCATTTTCATACCAGCAACAAATAATATGATTAACTTTTTAAAAGATATCATTTAAGATAGCATAGAATATAAAATACCAGGAAATAATTCTAACAAAAGATGTGAGGATCTCTATGCAGAAGATTATAAAACTCTATTGAGAGACAGTAGTCATGGAAGAAATTCAAGTCAAAACTCCAATGAGATGTCACTTCACATCCCTTACGATGGCTATAATAAAAAATATAGATAATAAGAAGTGTTGGTGAGGATGTGGAGAAATAAGAACCAACATACATTGTTGATGGGACTTTTGAAAACAGGTTAGCAGATTCTCAACACATTAAACATCGAGTTTCTGTATCATCCAGCAATTCCACTCCTAGGTCTCTACCCAAAGAACTGAAAACATATGTCCCCACAAAAACCTGTACATGAATACTCATTTGGGCTACTATTCATAATAGCCAGAAAGTGAAAACAACCTAAATGTTCATCAATTGATTATAAATAATTTATAAATAAAATGTGTATATCCATACAATGAAAGACTATGTGGCAATAAAAAGGAATAAATTACTTATATATTCTACAATATAGATGACCCTCAAAAAATTATGCTAAGTGAAAGAAGCCAGGCCACATATTGTATAATTCCATTTATGCAAAATGTCCAGAATAGGCAAATCTATAGAGAAAGAAAGCTGATCAGTGGTTGCCAGGGTGGGGGTGAGGGTGTGGATGGGAAATGGAGAGCGACTGCTCATGGGCACGAGGTTTCTTTATGGGGTTATACAAAGATTCTAAGATTAGATTGTTGTTATAGCTGTGCAACTCTCTAATTATACTAAAGTTCATTGACTGGTACACTTAAATCAGGTGAATTTTATGGCATGTAAATCATATATCCATAAAGCTGTATAAAAAAAGAAAGAGACACAGAGATTTCTGGGGTGCTGGTAGCTAATGTTATGGTTTTTGACCTGGGTTAAACTGATGTTTTCTGAGTGTTCTTCTTTTATGTTTTTTGAACTGTTCCATTAGTATATTAAATTGCACACACAAAAAAGTGGAGAAACTGGTATTTTAAATATGGCTTTTCAAAGTATATACACTTCTCACTTATTCTGATGTATAATTGTAAGTAAAGCTTGACCTCTTAGGAAGGAGCTACAATCAACAAGGAAGATCCTACTGAAAACAGGTTTGGCTTTTTAAGTCAGCCAAATTGCCTTTAGAGAGTATATTCCAGTTACAAGTTCTGGGGGTTCTGAGTTACACATTAAAAATAGAAGTACCTCCTGTAGATTATGCATGAGTAATGATAGTAATAATTAACCTGAAGGACAAAATACTTTAAAAAATATATTATTCCAGGGCATTTTTTTCACTGCAAATTTCATATCTCCCTTTCTCTCTCTCTCTCTCTCTCTGTGTCTTACTGACTTTTTAAAATATCTTATTTGAAAATAATAGTAGCCTCATAGAAATTTGCAAAAATAGTCCAAAGTACCCGATACCTTTCAACTAATTTCCCCTAATAGTGATATCTTAT
>NW_007737703.1:41831-43765 GCF_000696425.1 Galeopterus variegatus | reverse complement strand
ATGTGCCCAAGTGGAGAGAGTGTGGGGACTGCACAGGACCCCTAGATGTATGCCCACCTTCTCCTGGAAGCTCAGAGTTCTTCCTGACTCAGCAAGCCCACCCATCCAAGTAGAGAGGATGCAGGAACAAACTGGCATCTACTACTATGCTTATCCAGAACCAAACCTATAATGCCCAATCTGATTATCAATATGGAACACTTCTACAGGTAAGAGTTTCTCCCTTCAAAAACTACTTCAAAAATTAAAAGAAGCAACAGTGCCACCAGATGCCCAGACATCAACAGAGATATGAGAAGCATGAAAAAAAAGGACAGGGAAAAATGACTACCCCAAAAGAAGGCAATAATTCTCCAATAGCAGACCCCAAACAACAGGAACTAGAGAAATGACTGAAGAGGAATCCCAAAGAGAATTATTATGGAAGCTCAACATGATGCAAGAAATAATAGAAATCACAATGAAATCAAAAGAACAGTCCAGGACATGTATGAAAAAGTCAACAAAGATGTAGAAACAATAAAAAAGAACCAAGCAGAAATCCTGGAACTGAAGAATTCACTCAGTGAAATAAAAAGTACAACNTATTCCAGGGCATTTTTTTCACTGCAAATTTCATATCTCCCTTTCTCTCTCTCTCTCTCTCTGTGTGTCTTACTGACTTTTTAAAATATCTTATTTGAAAATAATAGTAGCCTCATAGAAATTTGCAAAAATAGTCCAAAGTACCCGATACCTTTCAACTAATTTCCCCTAATAGTGATATCTTATATAACTGTATTAGTCTATAACAATACCAAAACTAGAAAACTTATATTGGTACAATACTGTTAACTAGAGCACAAACTTTGTTCTGGTGTAACCAGTTTGTACATGCATCCATTTGTGTGTGTGCGCACATGCACGTGTGTGTGTGTTTGTGATATTAGGATATATGTTTTTTGGTTTTTGTCTAGAACTATTGGTTTATAACTCCCATGGCCTTTGATATTTCCTAAGAGACTAAAATTCAGCTTTTTGTATAATGTTGGGACACTTTAGGCCTCAGAAGCAGACCTCAGAAAACAGAATATCTCTCTCTCCGATCTTCTTCTGCCTTCCTTTGACCTGCTCCTTTTTCTCTCCAACGTGGGCAATAGAAACTAAAAATATACTCTAATCTTCCCCTGCCTTTCTGTCTTAGAGCTGGCCATATACAAATTTTCTGGCCAAGATGGCTGACTAAAGGCAGCCAGCCCTCACCTCTAATGCAAAGAAAATCCAAAGCAACAATGAGATAGCCATCTGTAGAGCAGAGTGTCTAGGAGAAAATGAAGGAATGTAGCAAAACAGTGAGGAAAACCCCCCAAGATCTGGAAACTTGAGACATCCACATAAAAAGATAGAAGAAGCACTTGACCAAGACCAGTGTGAAGACTGGAGAGATCTTGCATTGCTAGAACAAGGTGGTGGAGGGTGTTTTCAGCCAGCATTCTCACCACAGATGCCTGCAACTCAGGCTGCAAAGCAATTGTGTGGTCCTCATGGAGAGTGATCCCACCATGGGGAGCTTCTAGGAGTGCATATAACTGCATTTTTCCAGAGAGGAAATACATGCTGAGTCTCCTTACCCCACTTGATCTCAGGTTGCTGCTGGACAACATAATTTGGGATAGGACCCAGGGAGCTCAGAGTCCTGTTGAACCTACCCACCACAGCAGAGAGTGTGGGAGGAGTGTGCTGGGTCCCTGGATACACACCCACCTTCTCTAGGGGCTCAGAGTCCCAGCTGACCCACTGGGTCCACTCACCCCAGCATAAAGCATGCAAGGAGTGTACAGTCCATCTGTATCAAAGCCCACCTTCCCCAGGAGCTCAGAGTCCCACCTGACCCATGTGCCCAAGTGGAGAGAGTGTGGGGACTGCACAGGACCCCTAGATGTATGCCCACCTTC
>NW_007737703.1:38610-40464 GCF_000696425.1 Galeopterus variegatus | reverse complement strand
AAGAGAAAAGCATCAAGCCACCTGTAAGGAAATCCCTGTCATACTAACAGTAAATTTCTCAATGGAAACCTTACCAGACAGAAGAGAGTGGGACGATATATTTCAAAGTGCTAAAAGAAAAAAACTGCCTGTCAAGAATACTATACCCAGCAAAGCTATCCTTCAGAAAAAAAGGAGAAATCATTTCTTTCTCAGACAAACTAAAACCATAGGAATTCATCACCACAAGTACAGATGTAAAAGAAATCCACAAGGGAGTCCTATACCTGGAATCAAAAGAGCAATAACTATCATTATGAATACACAGAAAGAATAAAAACCACTAGTAGAGTAGATATACATATGAGAAAGAGAAAATGTATCTTATCACTACAAAATGAACCCCCAACCCCCCCCCCACCAAACAGCAAAGACAAACAATAAAAGGGAAGGAAAGGAACAAAAGAAATAAACAACCCTAAAAAATTAATAAAATAGCAGAAAAAAGGCAATAACAACCCTGAATGTAAATGGATTAAATTCCCCACTTAAAAGAATGAGTTAAAAAACTAGACCCAACTATATGCTGCCTACAAGAAAGTCACTTCACTAATAAAGTCACATACAGACTAATAGTGAGGGATAGAAAAAGATGTTCCATGCAAATGGAGACCAAAAACAAGCAGGAGTTGCTATACTTAGATAAAATAGACTTTAAACCAAGAAGTATAAAAAGAGACAAAGAAGGTCATTACATAGTGATGAAGGGATCAATGTAGCAAGAAGATATAACAATCATAAATAGATATGCACTCAAAATCAGAACACTCAGATACATAAAGCAGTGTTATTGGATCTAAAGGGAGAGGTAGACCCTAATACAATAATAGTTGGGGACTTCAACACTTCTCTCTCAGCATGGAACAGATAATCTAGAAAAAAAATTGTCAGAGAAATATTGGATTTAAACAGTAATTTAGACCAAATGGACTTGACAGACATTTACAGAACATTTCATCCAATCCCTACAGAATATACATTCTTCTCATCAACACACAGATCATTCTCCAGGATAGACCACATGTTAAGCCACAAATCAAGTCTCAACAAATTTAAGAAGATTGAAATAATATCAAGTATTTTTTTAGACATCAATAGAATAAAACTAGAAATCAACATCAAACAAAACTTTGGAAACTATAAAAATACATGTAAATCAGATAACATCCTCTTTAATGACCAATGGGTCAAAGAAGAAATAAAGCAGGAAATAAAAAAAATTCCTTGAAACAAATGAAAATATAAGCACAACTTACCAAAACCTATGGGATTCTGCAAGAACAGTACTAAAAGGGAAGATTATTACAATAAGTGCTTATGCTTACATCAAAAAAGTTAAAAGATCCCAAGTTAACAGAACATTACACGTCATGAAACTATAAAAGCAAGAACAATCCAACCTCAAAATGAATAGACAGAAAGAAATAATAAAGACCAGAGCAGAACTAGATGAAATAGAGACCCCAAAAAACATACAAAGTCTCAATGAAACAAAAAGTTGGTTTTGACAGGATAAACAAAATTGAGAAACTATTAGCTAGACTAACCAAGAAAAGACCCAAATATAAAAAATCAGAAATGAAAAAGGAGATATTACAACTGATTCCACAGAAATAGAAAGAATCATTAGAGATTGTTATGAGCAACTATATACCAACAAATTTGAAAATCTAGAGAAAATGGATAAATTTTTGGACACATACATCTACCAAGAATGAACCAAGAAGAAATAGAAAACCTGAACAAACCAATAATGAGTAAGAAGATTGAATCAGTAATCAACAGTCTCCCAACAAAGAAAAGACCAAGACCAGG